>NW_013665847.1:508520-516945 GCF_000517525.1 Limulus polyphemus | reverse complement strand
AGGACGGGAGTTTTGCAATATATATTTAACACTATAAGCCACGTATGTTTCTAAATATAAATTTAATCCAAACAAACGCTGATATATATAATAATATATAATATATATAATATATATATAATAACAAATTCGTTACAACATTCTCTCCTGTTTGGCCCCCCAGTGGCACAATACTAAATTACAAACAACAACAACTCTCCTGTTTGTCACTAAAGTGTTTGTGCTTACTTCTAACTATGTGTTTGTTCACTACAAGCATTGCAAAATTCATATTTGCATGAAGATGACTTTTGAATTTTGTCCATCGAACGTAAAAAAAAAATCATTTTTATTGAAACTGGTTAGGTCACTCTATAACATTCTATAACAAACGATTTATTTGATAATAGGAAATAAATTAAACAAACTCTGTGGCTGTGTTCTTTATTTCGAAGTCTATCCTGCCAGTCCTGCAAAAGCAATTGAAACTAAAACGAGGATTTTCATAGCACAACAACAATCCTTCGACAAAAATCTTTTCCACTTGACTAATGCCAATGACAACTAGCATGCACCTGGTTAGAGTTCCTTGGAGCACGTGTCTCTTGTATTGATCCAAATTTCGATACAGAAAATTTACAACAGACATCAGGAATAAAGTCAGTGCTTTGTTTGTTAGACAAACAAAACGTATTGACCCACGAGCGACCTGCTAGACGGTTTTCTGGGTCATTCTTTTCATTTCTCAAACCGAACTTCATGATTCTTAACTTTTCCAGACTTTTCCTTGGCATCTGGTTACTTCACTTTAGTTTTGGCTATTTTGATTTATAGTGATCGATATACTTAGTTATGAAGAAACAATGGCGCTCTTAAATATCCTGTTTCAATTTGTTTTAGATAAAGAAAATCAGATGTTATCATTAATTGAAGGAATGGTCAAAAAGACTTTTCAGCGCTACAGACCTATGTATATATATATGTGTGTGTGTACGTGTGTTGACGATGCAACCACGCATCATATTTGAATAAAATTATTAGTAGGTAGATGTTATAGGAGATGTATTCATTCACTTACCATCATAATTCCGATTAAGTTAACTCGCATATTTTGCTTAGCATTAATTATATAAGTATATTTATTTACATGACATATGTTTTAGAAATATGAATACACTGCATCATAATAATTATAATCTATGTGATATTTTGAATAATAACAGTAAGAAAATAATTGTTCGGCTTGACTTGTCACTTAATCGCTAGTGATAAAAATAAACATTTAAATAAGTTTGAAATTTAAAGCCTAGAAGTTACTTTGTGAGTGTAAATTAGTAGGTGTAATTATTTAAATAACATACAACGAAGCGAGCGAAATAAAGCTTTGCTCTTTTAATTTGTTGTACTGATGCTGAATAATAAGCCTCATTAGACACATGCTACTTGGATTGCTCCTAAATGGGAAACCAACAGCCTGATGAATGTCACAACATTGTAAAAAACTATATCATGTACTTAAAGTCAACCAGTACATGAAAACCTATTCATTAAGGGTTTCATCTGGCTTAATTTAATCAATGATTGATTCGTTGCAGTAGTTACTGGAAACGCTTCAATGTGAAGCCATTTATTTGATATTTTATTCTGTTTAAAGTTATTGTTTTACAGTTGAGTGGTTGCAACGCAACCGCACGAAGACTGCATTTGGTTTTCTCGTAATAAAATGGAAATGCCTCTATTTAAAGAAACAACCATGAATAACATGTTTGACTTTTCATATCTGATATATCTTGTACAATGCTTTTGCTTACTTACATAATTTAGAATTTTATTTTTACTCTTAAAGCATCCTGCAATAGTTCTTCTTAATGGCATTCTTCACTAATAATTGTGACATTCTTCGCTAATAACTGTTGGATTCTTCACTAATAGCCCCCCAGTGGCACAGCGGTATGTCTGCGGACTTACAACGCTAGAAACCGGGTTTCGATACCCGTGGTGGGCAGAGCACAGATAGCCCTTGTGTAGCTTTGTGCATAACTAAAAACAAACAATCTTCACTAATAACTGTGGGATTCTTCACTAATAATTGCATTTGTCTTCAAGAATCTGCATCTAAGAATTTATGTTTTCAATATTTATAGAAACATATCCAACTGCTAAAAAATTACGAATCTATTTCATAAGAACAAACCATTGTTCTGTTTGCACTAAAACACACTTGCGAATTTATGTAAGCCATTATTTGACAAAAGTGTGTGTGTGTATATATCTTTTAGCTGGCGAACCGCTGGACCATTTATCACCAAATGTAGCATGTTCCTTGTATTTGGACTATCAGCAGCGGTTGGCGACCTCAGTTTTTTTATCACAGTAAACGTATTCTCTTTTGATCAGCACTATTATTAAACTATAATGGCAGATGTTTTGAAACAGACGGTTAACGAAACAATCTTGAATTGTGATATTCCTATTAGATTGGCAGACATTATCATTCACCTTTGAAAAATTAAGTCTTATCCATTGACTTGCATACTATTCTGACATGATATTATCTTTGAATTTCGGGCTCAATCAGTTACCTAACACAGGACATGATCAGTTTATTTTGCATAGGCAAATAAATAAAATGTCCTATGATGAAGTAGCCAGTATGGTTAAGTAATTAAGGATTCGTAAGTATGCAAAATAAATGCTAAAAGCACTTTTCAAAACAACGTTGTTTAAGCCTGAACATTTTAGAATCATATCATGAACGGCCTTAACTCGTCTATGACGCTGTAAATAATCTAGCTAAAAATTGCATATATTTTCAAACGGTTGAAATATACAGGGTGAGTTAGAATTATGTATAAACACTTTGATATGTTGTATCTCAGAAAGTTTTTTGAGTAAACATGAACCAAAAAGGTTTCCAATACAATAGATACATAGAAATGTGATACATTACAGAAGTTACATCAGATGTTCAAAATGTCCGCCACCAACAAGCATACATGAACGCCATCGTTTCTCAACAAACAATGGTGCACATGTCAGCTGTAATTTTTCCTAATTCCTGTTGTATCATCACCCACAAATCCTGCTATGTTTGTGGTTGGTGACTGTACCCTTTATCTTTCAGGTATCCCCATGCAAAAAAAGTCTAGGGGAGTGAGGTCTGGTGACCTTGGGAGGTATTCAAAAGCATTTCCCCTGCGACCTATCCACCGTTAGGGAAATTCAGTATCCGGATAGGCACGGACATTAGAGTGGAAATCCGAAGGAGCACCATGCTGTTGAAAGTACACCAGTGTACATGGAAACATGTTTCTTATTGCGGAAACTGCATCATTCATTAACAATTCAAGATAACTCTGCACAGTAACAGTATCATTGAATCTGTCCGATTATCCCACGAGAGGAGAGTCCCATCCACACACTTATCCCTCGCAGATTAACATCTTTTTGTAGAGTTAGGTGTATATTTTAGCTGTAAAATGTACAACATTTCATTCAAATTGGTCATGCTGTCTACGAAACATGGCTATTTACAGTGTTTATACATAATTTTGACTCACCCTGTATTTGTAAAACGAGGAAAAATGAGGACTAAACTTTTTAAAATCCAGACAGTTTGTTTATGTTTTTAGCACAAAGCTGCACAATGGGCTATCTGCGGATATTGCATCCCAACTTCTAGGGTTATAAACATTTAAGCTTAAAACTGAGCCACTGGGAGACAAATCTAAATAGAAATGCCCTATAATCGAATAGGTACTACTGATCGTATCCTATACATGCGAATAGGATATGTGAGTAGTAAGTATGTAATAAACTATATTACACTGTTTTCAAATGTTATATGTAAACTTTCTTTAAATTTCAATATAACCTAAGAGTATAAAAATGTAATATTTTTATTTAACAATAGACGAAAATATCAGAATTAATTTAAAAACAATTATATGAATGAATTATATCAACATTATATTAATGAACCATTTCTTTAATAAAATCACATACAAAAAGTACACATTGCAGTTTTCATAAAACCTGGCCCGGCATGGCCAGGTGGTTAGGGCGCTTGACTCGCGCTCTAAGGGTCGCGGGTTCGAATCCCTGTCCCACTAAACATGCAGTGGGGCGTTGTAATGTGACGTTAATCCCACTATTCGTGTGTAAAAAGTAGCCCAAGAGTTGGCGGTGGGTAGTGATGACTAGCTGCCCTCACTCTAGTCTTACACTGCTAAATTAGGGACGGCTAGCGCAGATAGCCCTCGTGTAGCTTTGCGCGAAATTCAAAACAAACCTGTCATAAAACCTATCTTTGCCATAACAATAAAATCGAACTTAAGTGCTACTAGATGGCATTCTCAGGTTCACTGACTTCCCTTCAAGCTATATTGGGTAGAAATCACAAAATAACAGGAGGCTCGCTAGGAAATGATTTACTGAGCAATAATTTGAATTTTACAACTTTGAGTGAACTCGAAGAAAGGAAAGAGACTGGATACAATGCACAAAACACAATGAAACATTTTTATATTTTAGCCAAATTACAATCAAAGTTCAAGACTAATGTACTGTGTGGCACCTTTACTGGAGTGCTCTCAGTATGTTTGAAGCAAATCAATACTTGCAATAATCTCGGATCGTTTTCCAGAGAGATGAAATATGTGTTATTATGTACTAATAACAACAATAATACTATTCTTCTTAGAATGCAGGCATTACTCACGTGACTGATGGTTATTCTCACAACAAAGCAAGGGATGTTATATCCTTGAGACATCACCTGACTTTCCAGTGGACAAGATCACTGTCTATTTCTATAAGTATGCTCTGCTTGTTTGTTTGCTTTAGAGCAAAGCCATAGTGGGCAATTTGCTGTGTATACCACGGGGAATCACACCCCGGATTTTAGCAGTGTAAGTTCATGAAATTACTGTTGTCCCACTGAATGACATGCTCTGCTTTAAAGTAAGCTTTCCAACAAATAAGTGCGTATTGCACTCTAGCTGAATGACCTCGTTCCATGCATAACTAGAGAGAGAGGAAATTAGTGGCTTCCTTGATCAACATTCTACATTAAAACCACATACACAATCCCTAGAGAAATTTTGAAAAAATAATTAGTTAAGGGTAGGAATCACAGGATATGCCTACATGTCACACTTTTCCTCTCCCCTTTACCGTCAGGCTAACCCGACTATTCCTACATTTAAAACTAAAAAACAATTAACATTTTCGAGTATCAGACAAGAAATCAGTGTAACTTACTCTCACCCCTGTAAAACACTTATTCAAAAATATATTCAAGTAAAACAGCAAATACAACTAAATAAAACAAAATATTACTGATCAGTAAAAAAACTAGATTTTTAACAAAAACCAAAAGCCAAATACAAGCTACAATTTCAGACTAAAAAAATCAACAGAGTGTATGTAAAGGAACAGAATTGTTTGAATTTCGCGCAAAGCTACACGAGGGCTACCTGCGCTAGCCGTCCCTAGTTTAGCACTGTAAGGCTAGAGGGAAGGCAGCTAGTCATCACCACTCACCGCCAACTCTTGGGCTACTCTTTTACCAACGAATAGTGGGATTGACCGTCACTTTATAACGCCTCCACGGCTGAAAGGGCGAACATGTTTGGTGGGACGGGGATGTGAACCTGCGACCCGCAGATTGCGAGTCGAGCGTCCTAACCACCTGGGCATGCCGGCACGGAACAGAATTAAAAACCCCTTTACAAAAATAATGCAATGGCATCATTACAACATAAAGGTATAAGAAGAACAGTGAAAGGCATTTTAACATAAAATTAAAAATAAAACATCAAAAATGCAAAAGAAACCCTTCATTATGAAGCACAGAAAAACACAAACCCTTTAGTTTCATAAAACATACTAAATAAACAACACACAAAAACTCAATGAGAAAAAGAATGGTCACCTTACCACGTACTTTACAATGAAAATATGTTGAATAATGAAAGCAAAATTATGACTAACTAAGTAAATAAATAAATAAAAACAAAAACGAAAATATACATATATACATAACGTTTTTGAGGAAACTGGAGCCTGTTACCTACCGAAACCCTAACAGTTGATTTTCACTTCATAACCAAACAAAACACTAGGTTACCAAATTTAAAAACTACTGTTTGAGAATTTTACTTTCTATGTATAATTTAATCTACTGGCGAATATGCTAATTTGATTTAGATGAAATAATACTCACTACAGCTAGCAAAAACAACCAATTGAACTGTGCTTCAGTCTAAGCATAGCATGAGTCGTCATTATTCTTATCTCTTCTATGAAAATCCACTGCCTGCCGAATATTTTAGTGCTCAAATTGAAAATATTCTGCCACCAACATTAATGAAAGTATTAAATGCCTCATCATCACTTTGAGTTCTCTTGTAAGTATTAAACCTATAGAAAACAAATTCACATCCAAAATAGCCCTGAAAGAAAAGTTTATCCACTGAGAACTGCAAATAATACTTTTTCCCGAAAACCCAAGAGGTGCTGAACTAGTATTTTTCTCACAAACACTTTAAGTGTCTAACAGGATAGAATTAGAATTAGAATTATAAAACAGAATCTAAAACCTACATAAATATGAAAACAATTGCTTCAAAATTGGAGATCCGATCATTATGGAACGTTGATGTCACCCAAGTATGAGAATTCTTTTTTTTTCGTAGTGTCATGCTTATAAAATATCCAAGGTCCGTATATAACATCTCTTTTAAACCCCAACTCTTAAAAACTATGCATAATCTCAAATATGTTCTAGCATGTTGTATTGGCATTCTAGCTGCTATGCTTCATAACCTGCCTACCCACCAAGTATTCCTCATTAATTTCCAGTGTGTGGTATTGAATCTACTGACCTCTTGCATTCTTATTTTTTCTTTAATGCACTGAAGACAAGTCAGAGACAACTTATCTGTTGTGTCTTAGCAGCCACAGGAGATCCAAGTCATTTAATAGAGCCTTTATTCATTTAGCCTCGCTGGTTTTCATTATACTCCTCTTGAAGATTTGTTTAATTCGTGGCTACCAACCTGTCTCACTTCCTTCTTAATAGTCCCACATCACTGCATTTTTCAAGTGGGTAAGTTTTCAGAGGATGATTAGTCTGTTCCCGTTATTACATAGTGAATTAAATTATTAATCGACCATTGGACGAAAAAGTAGTTCATTCTTGACATTTATTATTATCATACAAATAATGACTGGTGTCCTTAATGTACGTAAAAATTGTCATTAATTCCGTTTTTTTTTATTGTTGTTGTTTTTGCTGTTGTACAAACTTCTTCTCTTTTTCTGTTACGATTTTGGTCCATTTTTGGTGCAAGTCATTAGCTTAACAAAATTACACAGACCTGCGAAGTTAATCTTCATAAAAGTTGTTTTGGTTTTAATAACAGCTTTTCCATAATTCAGCTACGCAGATTTCGAAAATAATATTAATATTTTTCTATCACATAAGGATTTTTTTACAAATCGGAAGAAATAAAACTTTTACTTAGATCAAATTATTATTTTGTTTATTACATTTTTTTATTATTATGTTTGTTATGTTTGGGTTCTAGAACGATCGATAAGACTCTCACGTCGCAATTGGTCTAGAGAAATCTATAGCTAGCGGTTGTCAACATTTTAAGCATAACAAAATATGCCCCGATTTCAATGAAAATTATTCACTTGTGTAAAAGTACATATTACGTTTTGGAGAAAAAAATGATATCATTTTTGGATTCAGCGTACAGGAATTGCTGTAAAACATGTAAAAATTTCAAGACAATAAAACCGTCGCAGGCCTGTGTTATACGCGAACACGGTCTTCTTCAGCCATCATGAGATGTGTAATATGGTGTATATAAGTCCATGGTTAATCTTTGTGAGTCTTTCAGTAGGATTTGTTTTCTGCATTTTCATCTATCAACTATCTCACTATAAAGTAAGATGAAGAAAAATGTAATCTGTGTTACCAGCTTTAACCAATGTATTTTTATGGGGTCCTACTATCTATTCTGCTGTTTTTGGTATAAAGATAGCTTCACCTGGATGTTAAGCCTGTCCTGTCAGACTGGAGTACCTTAGAAGTACTTGTTCCATTTCTTTTCTGAAATCAAAGCTTATTTAATTTTTCATCTTATGAATGTACCGAACATCACTAGAAAACGATTGTTTTTAATAAAGCCACGTGTTTTGAGGCATCTTCTTGTAAAGTGCTGTTTACTTCCTATTTCTGGGATCTCTGTAAAATGAACACCAAGAAATTATTTCACAAAAGGAAATCCAGTGTAAACATCCGCACTACATTTCCAATAGATTAGATCGTCAAGAAATTAATGTTTTTTTTTAGATGAAACAACCCAAACAACTTATATATCAAAACAACATTTATTAAATGAAATAGTCTCCATTCTTATCGATGATGCTT
>NW_013665847.1:505322-508367 GCF_000517525.1 Limulus polyphemus | reverse complement strand
CCTCTTTAACACCTTCCACATTTGCATACGTTTTTCCATTAAGATGGTGTTGCAGCGAACAAAAAAGATGGTAACCTGATGGTTCCCTATCTGGAGAATGTGGTGGGTGGGGAGAACTTCCCAACCCAACTCTGTAATCTTATGTTGCGTCAAACGTGCCACATGTGAACGTGCATTGTCGTGGAGAAGAAGAACACCTTTCCGATTGACGAGTGAAGGGCGTTTCTTATGAAGGATTGATTTAAACGTTCCAGTTGCTGACTATACATCTCTCCTTTGATGTCCCACCAAATGCAAAGCCTCACTTTCTACAGATGGAGTCCAGATTTTGGGGTCAGAAGTGGTTTTTCTAGGACTGAAAATTATTTTGGCGTTTAATATTAGCATAGAGAATCGATTTTTCATCACCGGTGACAATTCTGTCCAAAAATGATTCACGCGCATTACGCACCAGAAAAGACGAAGCAACGTTCATATGTTGAAAACGATGATCATCGGAGTGTTCATGAGGCACCCAAACACCTTCTTTGTGGAGTTTTCCCATATTCCTTAGATGTTTCATGAGGGACATGCAATTTCAGGGCCATTTCACGAGTGTGTTGCCTTGGATTCGACTCAACAGGCGTCTTCAGAGCATCAATATCAATTCCAACATGTCGGCCCCTACCATTTTAAGGCTAAAGTCACTTGAACGAAATTTGCTGAATCATCGTTGATACATACAAACGTTCAAAACATTTCCATAAACTTCTTTGATATTCTTTGTGGTTACAGAGGTGTTGTTTCCCTTCTTGTATTCAAACAGCACTACATGCCGAATGTATGTCTCGTCGTGTGCCATCACTATAAGGGATTAGAGTATATTAAACTTTAAACATTATATGGGCTACAATAAAGTGACGTTTAGGCGGTTTGTTTAACTATTATACGTAATGTACGTTTTTTTTTGGAGATGATTAATGAAAGTATTCCAAAACGCGACATAAATTTCTTGACGACCTAATACCTACCATCATGGGTGCTTCTCACCAACTCTCAATATCTAAATCAAATTTCTTTACTAAGAATTGCTCTAATAACTCTGCTTGAGGTTTACCTTTCTGATCTGACAAAAATGGGTATTTCTAAGAATATTTTGGAAGTTAAATCAATCAACCTCAGCAGACTAGATTTAAATCTGTTTGAATTAGCACGGGGTTTAGTTGAAATACAAAATAATAAAAATAAACTTTATTTGAAAACCACAAGCACAGATTATATTTACAGAATCTACAATTAAACCTTTATTAGATCTTACACTAGCTGATAATGAGATCCTAGGCCAATGTGTTATTTAATTATACTTTATTAGTTGGTGTTAGCTACGTCTGAAGTATTTTATCCCTAAAATATTACACATCTTTATCCATTTTAGACTGAACTTCAGGTCTTAAAATTGCCACAAATACTAACTGTTTGCATAAACTTACGAATATCTTTAGAACCGCTCAATTTACACAACTTCCAATAATTTAAACCCAAACAACCAAACATAAAATATGGAATATTACAATATCTGATATAAACACAATTAACCAATCTCTGCAAGAATCAGGGCACATTCCAAAATTCAGCGTTGTAATTATCATAATGTCATGGTTGGTTCAGCATTTATTGTAAATCTGGAGCTCTTGTGTTGACTTTGTTGGCATTTCGAAGATGTTCGTCAGGTAAAAGAAACTTTTTCAGAGGAACTGGAATTTGCACAACGTTGAGAGATAAATACACTAAATTAAAATCACTGTAAAAACACAACATTGAAATAGAAAGAAATTTATTTAATCTAGCGACATTTCGAGCAACAGCTGTTTGTCAGGTTTAATTTCTTTTTCATATTAAGCCTGAGGAAGAATGGTTGCTCCAAACGTTGCTAAATAAAACCACTTTGTTTCTTTCTTAAACGTTGTGTTTTAACAGCGATTTTATTTTAAAAGAAAAGAGTTACTTCAGGCACATTTAAAGTAAACTGTAAGTAACTTATCGTAAGTGTCATGTCCCTCATAGAACCTGCCACACTGCATTTTTCAATCTCAACGCTCTTTCGGGCCGTTGAGTGTGTTCAACCAGCGTTGAGGCAACACTGGAAATCAACGATCACAAAAGTTGACTTTAGAAACAGAGCGTGCCAACAATGAGTGTCAGCGATGAATTTTTCATCCTGCAGACTATTTTCGTTCTACTGTGCTAGGATCTCCTAACAACTGAATTAACATGAGACAACGTTGCTTTACAACATCTCCAAGCTCCAACAACTAACTTACAAAATAACAAAGTTGCTTACAAATTCAGTAAACTGCATTATTTTTTAATCAACGCTAAAGTTAAGAAACTTAAATTAAACACATGTTTTAGAATACACTGAAAACAATAAAATGTTGATTGATTATGCACAAAGCCACACAATGGGCTATCTGTGCTCTGCCAACCACGGGTATCCAAACCCGGTTTCTAGTGTTGTAAGTCCGCAGACATACAGCTGCGCCACTGGGGGGCACAATAAAAAGTGATACCGCAATAACAACTTCTAAATTTTGATACTTTCTTTCCGGTTTCCCGGCGGGTCAGAGGTAAGTTCCCAGACTTACAACGATAAAATACAACATTTCACTGCATACGGTGGACTTAGCGTTGATAACCCATAATCTAGCTTTGTGCTACATAAAACAAAAAAACAACCAACAACAGACATTTTCTAGAATTAGGTTTTTACATCTAGTTCGCATCATAGTGTTACGTCTCCGTTTGTTAATTGATTTTTCCGTAACTTCGTTCCGACGAAACTTTAACGACACAAATCTTTACTTAATAAAACTGGTTTATTCTTTCCGAATATAACTTTACGATACACTTAATTTCAATATTCGCGCTAAAACAAACACTATAACGAACGAACGTTAACTTCAACAATACCCTGTGACTGCAGTTCAATTACTCACTATCTACACACACATTACATTAATCCCGTAACGTCTTGACCGTCTTATGTATAAAAGAATACCGAAGTCT
>NW_013665847.1:477576-504455 GCF_000517525.1 Limulus polyphemus | reverse complement strand
CCTTCTAGAACTTTCGTGAATTGTCGGGTGACTACTAGTTTGGGGAAGTCTTCAGTGGTGGGATTCAAATATTTTAACAACAGGTTCTCTCACTAGCAGCATGTAAAAATTAAAGTAAATTTTCCCAATAATGCTAATTTTTAAATAATCCATATTTTATCTATCGTTTTCACATCTGTCATTTATATACTAGTGTTAAACTGACTTATAGAACAAATAGAGATCACGCACATTACTGCTAAACTTCCTAAAAATTTGAAACAAAAGGTCTCGGAGGTTTATACTGTTGCGTCAGCGAGTCACGTGACTACTGTGACGCAACGTTTCTAGAACTATCATGTACTTTGGCGAATGCTCTAGTAATGACTAGATATAGGGTAGGCTGGTATATAAAAGAGGGGAATGTAATGTCTGTGTAGATAGTGAGTAATTGAACTGCAGTCAGAAGTATTATTGACGTTCGTTGTTATAGCGTTTGTTTAGCGCGATTGTTGAAGTTGAGTGTATCGGTAAAGTTATATTCGGAAAGAATAAACCAGTTTTATTAAGTAAAGACTTGGGTCGCTTAAGTTTCGTCGGTACGAAGTTACGGAAAATCAATTAACAAACGGAGACGTAACAATATGTTTGAATATAGTATAAATATCACGTATTAAACACACACATATATACAATTTATATATTGTGGGGTAGGAAGTCGATGGAGGGCGCAGATGAAGTGTTATTGTTCACACTTGAAGAAGTTGTCGAAGTAACGGTTGTTTTTTATTTCTTTTAGGATTAATTAAGTTTCATGTTACTGCTTTGTTTATTGACAGGGGTTCAACGAAGGTGTTTTTGAACTTCAAGTGCCTTCAATGTTAATTTTTTTTTACGTTACAAGGTATGGTGTATGTTTAGTTTTACATAATTTCTGTATTTATAATTATATACCAACTTAATTCTATTTCCATGTCAAATTGTCGTCTATAATTATAAAAGGTTTAGGAATTAGACTTACTTTTAAGAGTTAGAGGTTATTGTAATCGGTGTGATTACTATAGACTGTTCTTTAGTATATGTAACCTAAAACTCGGGCTCTAGCTAAGATGCACAGTTTAATATAGTTTTTGCACCAATTGTTTAAGAATACACGGTTTAATGTACTGTAAGTATAAGTATTACTAATACAGTGTTTCCATAATACTAGTAGTGTACTACTAGTACTAGCTTAAAAAGCCATTCATTTATTTTTAAGAGTTGTCACAGGTTTAAATTATTTTTAAAAATTTAAAGCACGTCATTATGTAGAAAACATTCAGTGTAAAAAAAGGATGATTTTCTAACCTGTTCAAATAGTGTATGCTATTTTTAATAGGTTTTATGGGAAGAACGAAAAATCAGCATGAAATTTTCTTTTTTTTCATATTATCATCTTGGACTACTTGAAGATATAAATATAACCAGCCTAGATTCATAATTAAATTGAAAGTCTCTGTAGGAATAAAATGCTGTGTTTTCAATCAGTGTTCCTTCTGTTTTGGATGTACATCCTGCTTTAATTGTAAATCAAAGACAGTTTTATGGTAAACTTAGAAAGGAAAAAGAGACATTATATAAAAAAAAAGTTAGATGATTTCAAGTCATAGTAAAAGTAATAAACTACAGAAATTGTCATTTTGATAGTTCCATATACAAAGAATATTTTCAGGTAAGACCTTTATCATTGCAACCTTAATAATGCATTTTCAGGATGCTTTATTTTTTAATCTGACATAATCTTAGCTTATAATATAAGATTATATATTTGTAATTCAGTATTACTGATATTTTCTGTACTTTTTAATGCTTTTCTTATTAAAATACATAATGCAGAACTTTCTTTTATGTGAGAGCCTTCAATAATTTTAATTTAATAATGTAAAAAAAATATTGAATTCCAAACTTTTGTTTAGTTTAAATTTTTATTTCACTGAACATAACATCTCGGGAACAACATTGTGGCAGTTACATTAATTTCATTGAACACCCATCTGCTTATATTTAGCCGTGACTTTTTAAAGTATTTATTAAGCCTCCTCTTGAACATTCTCAATCTTATTGTATCTACCATGTCTGAAAGCAATTGGCTCCAAAGACTGTCCACCCTGTTAAATACAAAAATGCCTAATTTACAGATGACTTCTACCATGACAAATGTTAATTTTTGTCTAATCCTACCACTGTTAATATTAAACATGGAAAAAAGATGATGCATCAATCATGTGTATTCCTTTTATGATTTTGATCTCTTCAATCAGATCCCCTCTAATCCTTTTTTTTCTCAAGGTAAATTAATTTCAAGTATCTTAACCTCTCCTCATATGACAACTCCTCCATCCCAGGAGATTATCCTACTCCTAGTAGCCTTCCGTTAAACCCTTTCCAAGAACTCAGTGCTCTACTTAGAGTACGAAACCCAAGACTGGACACAAAACTCCAGACGAGTCCTCACCAGGGATCTGTAACAAGAAAAAATAACCTTTGACTTATTTAATTTTCCTGTACATACAACTCAGTATCCTATTTTTGTTCACACTGACAACAACACACTGCCTAGAAGGCATAAGAGGCTGATTGTCCAAAACACCAAGATCCTTTTCTTCCACAACACTATTTAGTTGATTTCCATCAAGATGATAATTATAATTTAAATTAAGATAGGCCACATGCATTACTGTGCATTTAGAATAAAGAAATATCATGTGCGATTTATTTGCTGCTTTTAAAATGTATAGAGAAGTATTTTTGAACTATCGTAAGCTATAACTGAACTACACTGGACTGTAAACCTATCTAACTATTATTATCAAAGCTATCTAAATGTTATTGTCTATAGTGTAGATTGTAATGATCAGAAAGAGGGTTATATGCTTAAGCATTGGGTCATGCTAGCTCCGTTGGTAAGAGCATTTGCTTCAAAACATTTCTAAGTCAGTGGTCCCATGTTCAAACTCTGGTCAGGACAGATTTCTTAACATCCTGATCCACTATGATCACACCCAACTAGTGGCCACCTCATCAATATAGGCCACTTATGCTAATCAAAGGCTGGCTCTTGATTCCCCTCTGAGCAAGTGATGTTCGACTACAGTCGAAGTTCAACACAATAAGTGTGGTGGCATATATAAAACTAGAAACAATAGTTTTGAGTAAAAGTTAGAAAACATTTTAACTGGTTAGGGCCTTGAAGTGTAACTGGTTATTTGAGTAATTGTAATCTTCTAAAAGAAAAACCAATGTATAGATTATATAATGTTAAAAAAATATATACTAGACTGCCAGGATGGAAAAAAACAACATGTAACACATTTGAAGGACACAAACTTTAACATGGAGAAATAGAAAATGAAAGGGAAATTACAATAACAACAATGAAAGATAGAATTACAAGTTATGGTAATAGTTAGAAAACAGCCCAGTCCAGTGGTTCTAACATCACTAACTATTTAGAGATACTTGGATTGAACTATATTCAAATCATTTTAGAGTGTCTTTTTTTTCAGAACAACACTTTAGCAGCTTTAGCTATTAAAAATTTATGTAATTAGTAAACAATTAAAGAAAACACCATAAAATTAAAATGCTTTTTACCACAGCTTACAGTATACTGTTCAGAAAATATTCCAGTAATATATGTTGTTTGATGAAAAGTAATGTTAAACATCAAACTTTACATTCAAACCAAAAGGGCTAATATTTAACTAATTTGATGCCACACACACACAATTACATAGAAATTTAAGTATCATTGTTCCACTGGATCAAGTTTAACAGGACATCCACTGATCTGAATTTTAAGATTTGGAGCATGAATCTTTGAATATTTTATTTGTTTTAAAAACTGCAGAAAAAATGGCATTGTAAAGAGTTTTTAGCAAATGGAATAAATGACCTGTGTGATCAGGTGGTTGTATCTAATCTGTGTATGTGCTTCTACTTCATGTTGAAATATATCTCAGATATTTTTTGCTGAACATGTAGATGATGATGATGCTTATAACCATATGTATTTTTCTAAAAGAATGATCTTTATTTTTAAGTTAGCATTAATTGTGGGTAATGATGTGGAAAACTATCACTGATACACTATACTAATATCCTATAATTCAGAAGGAATATTAATTGGTAATTTTTTTTCTTGCAAAAAGCATTGAACTAGTAAATTAATTCTAGTAAAAGTTATTTTACCTGGAATAATTGAAAACAAAATCTAACAGAAAGTCATTAGATTGTTCCAAATATTAATTCATTTGGTAAAGCCGCTTTATTGATGAATAGAAAAGATTTCTTGGTTTGGAACTGTAAGTAAAACCATCTGGAACCATTTTAGTCCTGGTGTCATTTAATGTTTTGAAGGGCATTTAAACATCATGAAAATAGTTAAGATTTTGGTAATATCTACATACTGTAGCTCTTGAGTGTTATAAGGCTTTCTTAATTATAAAAATGTAAGGTCATTTGGAACATCGACTTGTTGGTTTTTAATTTTGCTCTTAGTATGTAGCTTACTCAGATTGAAAGATATTATTTAGCCTCTTAAACAATAATTTTCTTTAATCCAACTTAAATATACCCCTTCACATCCTAATATCAAAAGAAAAAAAATCAAACAATGCAAACTAACAACATAAAACACATCATTAGATAAACCTTTTGACAAGTTAATAATTCAGACTGAAAAAATAATTTACTTCAAAAACAGAGCTTAGATTATTACTTGTATCATCCAACTTTGTATTTCCAACTTTTTATTACACTTTACAACATAAGAAAAACATATCCAAAATTGTTAAGTCTTTCCTTATAGCCTTAAACTATTAATCACTGTAGTAGCTTGTTTTTGGACACATTCTTTTCATCATTTTGTTGTTGCTTCTGTTGTAAGAGGACCAAAACTGCATTTAGTACCTCAAGTGTTGCCTGACTGGAGTCTTGTACAAGGCTACTATAATTTTCTTGTTTATAAATTTTTTACCATAGTTGAACACTTAAAGGGCTTCTAACTTTGAAGATTGGTCTTGCTCACCCATTCAAAAAGAAAAAAGAAGATAAAATAAATTTTAAAACCCACTTTTTGTTTTTCAGAAGTTCACTTATTTCCCTCTTAAACTGCTGTAAGGTACCAATCTCTACTGCTGCTGACATCAGCATAACCCAATCTCCTTATAAAAAAAATTAAAACTGCCTTAAGTGAAGGATAGTGTGAATTTTTCCAAATCTTAAACTTTTGTTCTATTTTATTCAAGATAAAGTGAAAAGAAATTGTAGGTCTTTATCCTACTGATCGTCTGGGTAGTCTTGTAAACTTCAGTCAATCATCTCTTACACCTCTTTTTCTCAAGAGAAAACATATTATGGGATCATCTCATAAGCACTTTTTGAATTCTATGCAATACGTCAACATCTTTTCTGAGATGCAGAGACCAAAAATGTTCACAGTGTTGTGAGATGACCTTTCTGGTGATTTATTAAAGAGAGAATTACCTCTTTGCTTTCTTGTAATCAAGATGTCTATTTGTACATCTTATAATTCCATTAGCTTTTACACTAGCAACCGAGCACTTCCTTGATGGCTTGAATGACTTATCTATCACTGTGCTAACACCATTTTTTTCAGACACAATATTGAGTGGATTCCCATGTGTGTTGAATGTGCAACTCAAATTATGATAACCCATATGCATCACCTTACATTTTCTATAATTAAGTCACTTGTGAACTATTTTTCCAACATACCATTTGTTCCAAGTTATGTTTCAGTATCTCAGCATCCTCAATACTGCTAACAATATCAATGAGTTTAACATTGTCAACAGACTTTACTAATCATGCCCCTGTGAGTGACATTAATTTAAATGTGGTCCAACCACTGACCCCTGAGAGACACAACTTGTAACAAAGGTAAAGTTTGACTGGATTCCATTTATAACTTTTTGCTTTTTCTCATCCACCCTTACTTCAGTCTTGGTATTTATTCTTTTCCAAACTCCTATCAATATAATTTTCACAGGTGATAAACTGTGTGGTAGCTATGCAGATAACAAGTACATCATCAAAAATATAAAAAATTGGGTGATCAATAATGTTAGGCTTCTTTTTAGTGAATCCACGATAGCTCTCTTATTATATTTTTTTTATGAGACTTGAATTTTTAAACTTCCTAGCAACCTTGGATTTATATATTCTTAGGAGCTTGTTCATAGAATTGTATGAATTTTTCAATAACTTCCAAGGTTGGTGAGACCTCCCAAAGCCTTTGGGGCACTGGGGCTACATCCTCACCAGCTCTTGCACAAATCAACCTCTGGAGAGAGGCCCACATATATGAAAGTTGACCTCTTTTAAAGCCATAGAGAAAACATTACCTTGTCATGGTACTTTATCTGTTTTTCAATGTCTTTTTTTTTCTTTTTTTTTACAAGCCCAATCCTCATTTTAACATTTTTACTTATCATTAACATACTTTAAAAATCTTTGCCACAAGTTTAACATCAAAAGCCAGATATTTCTCATAAGTCCTTTTTTGATTTCTTAATTTCTTTTCTTAACTAAACCTCTAGCTTTCTTCTAGTTCTGTAAATCTTCCACCCTATGTATCAACTTAAATTTATGGTATTTCTCTCTGATTTTCTCACTTAGGAAGACCAGTTAGGTTTGGTCTTCCCTGTTATCCTCTTATACTTTTTTAAGAACATGCTTCATTTGAATTAAAAGCAATTTATTTTTAAAAATTCCCAAATACACCCCACATCACCTTTCAACTCATTGTATAAGTTCATTAGTGATAAATCTTGTCTCATGGCCTCATAATTGGCTAACTGAAAATTAGGAACCATAATGTGTTTTTGTCTCAACATTTAACAAAACATCAGACCTATTATGCAATAATCACTCTTCTACAAATGTTTTTCCACTTCAACTCTTTTAACCAATTAGTGGTTAAAAGTAAATCGAAAATAGCATTTTTCTTGATTGGTAATTTGATATATAGTTATAGCTATCCTAAATCTTTTAAAGAAAACTCTCTCCTATACCTATAACTCCACTCCATATAATCCCACTCAAGGTGTGTTTAAAATTAGTCTTTCATAATTAGTGCATAATTAGCTGTATTATTAACATTCTGATCTCATTATACAATTTCATATTGACATCATGTGTCTGATAAGGTGACCTTTAACGATTGCCAGTTAAAAGTTATCCACTTTTGAATCCTCTGATTGTGATGCATAAGATTCAACCTCTTGATTTTCTTTTATATATCTTCAATATCAACAGGCTACATCTCATCTCTTGTATAATGACAATTTTCACTTCTTTAAAAAAAATATCTATTAATTAACATATAACCTGAAATTTTGAAATAATTCCCATGACTTATTCTGAAGTAGGAAAACTCTACAGCTGCCTTTGAGCCTTCTGAGAACCACAGTCAAGCCCACAATTCTCAAACAACCCAGGTCTGGAACCTATCAGTTGTCAGATTCTTATAAGCTCCATCCTACTCATCCCCGAACCACGTTTAACCATATTGAAGAATTCCTGGTGTTAATTCTCTAATTGCCAATCTGTAGCCACCCAAAATTTGTAAATCCTAACTAGTGTTAAGTTATTTGAAAATTTATAGATTAAATCATAAATAAATTGTGACAGTCTTGTTCCATAACTAGTCCAACTAGGTCATCGACATTAACCTTGACTAGCTCAACAATGGCACATGGAATTATCTGGGGAGCTGTTTATTAACTGTAAAAATGAGTCACACAAGAATGTTCTTAAACACTGGATAAGTCCCCAGTAGATTAAAACCTACATGATATTCTCTGTATAAGTGATAGTAATGAGAAACAACTAACAAAAACTTCTCTTCCCTTTTTTTTTGTAACTTTTCAGTTAAGTATTCATATACTGTAGCTAAGTGTATGTCAGTGTCACATGTTTACAATAATTAACATAATACTGTGTCACAAGCCAATCAATAATAAACACCTTATTCAATGCATGTAACTATTGATTTATACAGGGTGGTCCAAAATTAACTTTCCTATTTTAAAATTTAATAATTAAATAACTGAGAAAATATAACCATGCAGGTTTCAACATCTTGTAGCCAAACTCAAACAGCTTCTATTGTCTTTTGTTTTCACTCCAGTGAGTAGTTTTACCCTGTAAAATAGTAATTGGGCCAGAAAAGTCTCAATGTGTAGTTTGGCTAGCAGAGACCAATCAGTGACTATGGTGTAGTGTAAATACAGATGTTAGTGCAGGAAAGAAGTATGGGGGTATGTTAAGGATATCATGTATCACACACACACATATAGAAAACATCAAGGAGCTAAAGACCAGTATAATGGAGATCATCACCACTGTAACTGTAAACATGTTGCAGTGAATGTGAACTGAAAAAAATATCGGTTAGACGTTCTGAGAGTCACTAATGGTGTACAAGTAGAAGTCTACTAACATGCCAATAAAAACTGCTTGAACTGAGCTATAAGATGTTGAAACCTGCATGGTTGTGTTTCTTTAGTTAGTTAATTATTAAATTTTAAAATAAGAATGAAAATTTTGAACCACCCTGTTTTATACACTGTAGTATAAGCTTAGATAATTTGATCATACAAAATGTAAGTAGGAAACTTGTAATTTATTATTAATAGAAGGTGTGTATGTACGTATGTGTGTGTGTAATGATATGATAATATATGTAATAATAATGTGCCATCATATGTCTGCATCTGAAAGAAGAGATAATACTAACTCAATTCTTCATGAAATCTCAAACTTAAAGTTTACCTGGTTAATTATTACAGAATTTATTACTGATACTATTAATTACTATTACTTCAACTACAGATGCAAGTCAGGCCTAGTTACACTTAACTAATTATAATCAAAAATAAATTACTAAACTTACTTAAATACTTAGCAGCTAACAAATAATAATGGAAAAATAAATTATAATTCCTTATATTTATTCAGTTATGCTTGAGTCTGCTATTTATTTTAGTATAATATTTAATATGTTTAATATTTTAAATTACTATAAGTATTTATAACTTGTTACATGAAATTTTCTGATCCAGTTAGACTTAATCTGAGTATTAGACATATATATATATGTATATAATGCTCTAATGTTAGGTGTATATCATATAATAAAATGTAACCAGTGTTTATTCCTAATTATTCTAACTGAAGTATGCACAAAATTAACTATTATATACCTTAAATAATACCAAAGATTTTATCTTTTCCAATAAAATGCTGTATTCTACTATTATGACAGGTAGTAGTAATCTCTGTCACAGAGATCAACAATATTTTGCCTAAAAAAGATCCTTGAGGGTCACCACTAGTGACTTTCTTCTGTCAAGAAAGTTACCCTTTATCATCTTTGTTTGCCTTTTTTCACTATAGTTTCCTTTCACTTTGCAATCAACAGCACCTCAACTCCATAAAAAACAAAATAAACTTCACCATCTAAGTAGAAAACAACGGCCTACCATTCCTTGACATTTTCATCAGCAGTCGTATTTACAAACTCACTACAACCATGTAAAAGTAACCTACTCAAACTGACAGATACTTACATTTCCATTCTCATTACTCACCCTCTTAAACACAGTATTATTAAGTGCTTGAACAATAGAGATGAAAAGATCTGTAATGAAAACTCCATCAGAACCAAATGCTGATACATCGTACAGTGTTTTAAATAGAACAGGTACTCTTCTAATTTTATCACCAGTAGCTTGAAGAACATAAAAAATACTGATACAAGTACAACATTAGTTACCTCCCTTATGTGTAAAACCTAGGTGAGAAGATCAAACATATATCCAGCAAGTTCAGCAATGATGTCTTCTAGAAATTTTACAGAATACTCAAATCTGTTCTTTCAAAAACTAAACAAAGAACAACTGATGACAAACACTTACATAATTTATGAAATACCATGTTCCTGTAAATAGGCCTATATCATTTTTGGGCATAAATAAAAGAACTGCACAAGACTGATGAAAACACAGAATTCTATTCTGGCAGAACATGCAATGTTGACTGGACATGAAATAGACTGGGACCAATTTATTGGCATGGTAACTTCACCATTAAAGCCAATATCAGCATGAAATTTAAAACACTTGTTGATATTACAGTCTTCCATAGCTTGAAGTTTTTAGAATTCAAAAATCTATTAATCGAAATTAATTACCCATATCTCTTTTATGTTGCAGAAAGTTTGTAAAGTTTTTAATTCAAGCTATAAGGATGTTCACAAAGAACACGTGTATCAATTTTCATGTGTTGTATCATTCCTAAGTAAAGGTATGGTGTTAAAACAGTTTGTTATGTATTTCTTTATCCCTGCCTTGTAAATTATGCATATGATATATATGACTGTATGTGTACCTTCAGAGATTGTGACCTCATACTTTTGTTTTGTGCTCAACTTGAAGGTTATAAGAAGTGTTTAAAAGTGTTTCCTCAGCATGTAAATTTGCCCAGTTTTCAGGGACAGTGCTACCTTAAGGGATAATAGATTTATTTCTGTACAATGTTTCCTCTGTTAACAGTGAGACATTATCAAGTATAACATAAAGATGTACACATATTTTGCTTGAGTCTAATTCTCATATCCTCATCCACTTTGCATCTATGAATTAATTAACATGCCAATTAACCCATCACTTCACATGGAGCATCTATGTAAGATAGATCCTGTACATGATTGTATCCTACTGTTAGAGATGAAATATTGTACAGAAATAAATAATTATCCCACATATAGCTGTCTCAAAACTTCATATATTAGGGTGGTGATTGCTGGAACACCTATGGCTACTCATAGTATGATGTTGAGTGCCAGGCCTACAGGAGCTCAATTGTTTGAGATAAGAAGGGCATTGCATACACACACACACACACACACACACACACACACACTGTACACACCTGTATATGAGTAACCATTTTTTTGTTCTAGTTGTGTTCCATATGTGTATACCATCAGAGGGTTTTAGAACTATGAACATTTAAATTTATGTCGTTACTCTGTTGAATAGCACTGAATCTTGAAGAAAATGTTTGGTTTTATAAGTTGCTGTAAAGAAATTCTGAACCTGTGATAAAGAAAGAATAATCGTTTTGGCCAAGTTGCTGAATATGTATATGTTCTAAAAATACATTGTTTAAAGGAGCAGTGTGCAGAGGTCATATAAACCAATATGAGTAGAAAGTTTCTTTCATTTGGAAAATTGACAGTACTAATAAAACAGGCTTAACTTTTTCACAGTGTTTTGAAAAGACAAGTACTACAATTTCTTATATGTGTGATTAGCATGCTCAGTTTCAATAAACTGCTAAAGGACCATGAAGGAAAGTGGTATAGATTCTTTGAATCTGCAATGTAGGACATGGCTCATGATAAAAATTCAGAATTGTATAGCTATCCTCATAATCTTTTTCCCATTTTGTCAGATATACTAATTAAGAAGATTGTATCAAAATACTTGAAATATTTGCATTATACTTACTAAAACTTGGTATAATTTCTTGACTTCCTGTTACAATCTGTTTAAGTCAATGAAATTATTTAAAATCTCATTATAGTACTTGTGTATATATGCAAACACACTAGGAGGCTTAATTGTAAATCAGTAGAGGTTGTTCATGACACAGGTATCTAACATCTGAGGCAGAAGCATCCTGTGCCTCCCCCATCCTATTTTTTTCCAGTTAGGGTACATACTTAGCTAAACCATTCTCCAATCTAAGACTAAATGAGGAAAAGAAAGGACAAACACAGTTATCTATACTGTGAGCTGCTTTACAGGGAAGCCAGTGGTCTGTTTCATGAGAAAGGAAACCAGTAGTTTATTGTAAGTTTTAATAAGAGAACCCAACCTGTAATTGGTGGTAAATGGTCCCTGTCCACCTTTTAAGATGTTATTCAGTTACTTTTGCAATTTAATGTAACTATGAAACATTAATCTCCTGGAATAGCTGTAATAATACATTTGTTAAAATGTGTGGATTGTTCACACAGCATTATGTTTCAGTAATATTTCCCTGTTTACTTTGCCATGCCCATTGAAATTTCTTTGTTCATAGAAGAATATTTTTATAGGTAGTGATTAATTGTTCATTTGGTATAAAAAGAAAATAGTTTGCAAACACCACCATAAAAGTGTTAATGATTTTAAAAATGGTGGTTGAAGTGTATGTTGTTCTGCTGTGTACAAGTGCTTTTCAATTTTTGGATTATAAATAGTGTTTGAGTTAAGATTTGAAGTGATATTACTCAGTAGGCTTGATCTCTCCCACACCACCTCCATCAGTTTGCACTTCCAGAACAGCATAAGCAGAGTAAAGTGTGAATCTCTTTTTCATATTTTTATTCTGTTGCACTGACCAAATGACTGAAATGTAATTTATTAGGCCATATTACATACCTCCAGTCTTTCAAGGTCAAAGTTGCTGTGATCTTCCCCAACCCAAACACAAATGCCTGGT
Organism: Limulus polyphemus; assembly: GCF_000517525.1. Lineage (NCBI taxonomy): Eukaryota > Metazoa > Arthropoda > Merostomata > Xiphosura > Limulidae > Limulus > Limulus polyphemus. The sequence goes on along the minus strand of NW_013665847.1, from coordinate 491,918 downwards.
AAAACCCAGGAAAATAATTTTAAGAAAAACTATCAAAGGTATACAGTTGAAAGCACATTACTTGAAGTCAGATATTTGGAATCAAACAATCAAAACACAGAATCACAATAACATCAAACTTTTTAATAAGTACTTTCTCATTAAACATCTTGTTAAATGATATGATTGAGCAGGTAATGCATAATGAGGATTTTGCTGATGTCCTCTCATGACCAGGAACCCACTTTGAGACTAATAATGCTTGTTGATGCAAGTGATGATGACAAAACCTTGTCGAAACGTTGTACATTTGCTGTTATGTTAAACTTATATTAAAGTTTTTCTTCATTACCCATTCAAGTCGTCTCCAAACATTATTATCCTCTGATATCTAATGACAGATGCATTAGATCTACTGTTCATACACTTGCCCCCCCCCCTGGAAAATGAGAAACATAATTCTTTATTCATTCATTCAGCATATGTATATAAATTTTTAATTCAACTCACAATTTCACACTACTTTGCCCTCCCTACTCCCCGGAAAAATGTCTGGGGATATTCATGCATACAGTATCTTGATGCCCAACTCACCTTTACAGATTTCCTTATTAACCTGTTTAGTTTAGAGATGTTTCGGTTTTTCTTGTTGCACCTTCTATCCAAGTTGTATTTTGTCACATTGGAACACACTCCCCAGCATTTCTAGTACTTCTGGAATAATACAACATGGTAATAAGCAGTTAAATATCAATACACATTTTGTTTCTAGAAAGGAGGTGATTTTACTGATTTGCAGAATAATTGTAACTGGAGTCTCTTTTTCTATGGGTTCCAGACATTCACGTAACGTGTTGCATAGTTAGTGTATTTTGCTGATTCAAATAAATGAAGTATTCTATAAAAATGTATGGGGAGGTGAGGTCACAATAATTTGATCAGTCGTTGTTGTTGCTTGCAAATCTAGCAGATTGTGTTGCTTTTACGTCAAATGTGACGTAAAGAAACCTCGAAACTCTGGTTGCATGGAAACTAAAAGTACAGTATTAGTTCCATGTCTTAGGACCGTTTCTGATATTAACATTTATCCAATTCACATCACACCAGAAATACGTGAAACGAAGTGGATCGTTTATTTTATACGGATAAGAATTTTTGTATATGCTATGTTGCTTAATGATACCTTCCAGTCCAAATGTCGGCGTTTTTGCAAAAATAACAAAAGTGAAACTTGTTACGAAACTTTGAATGATTTGGATTGTGTTAAACCAGTAAGGCTGTATTTATATTACATTACTTACTGTACACGGAGAAGTCAGCTGAGAGCTTGTCGTTTTCATTCCAGGCTGTTGTGACGTTTTTACGGGAAAACTGGCACGCACACCGTCAGCAGTTTCTAGGAAATGTATGTACATTGATTACACTATGACTTTAGTATGTGCTACCGCTTTCTGATTTCCGAATAAAATTATGGAACTCTATGGTAATAGCTCGATGATTTATCGAACGTTTCACGAGGTACATCGTATATTTGATGCCGTTTTTCCGAAGCTCGACGTTAGTTTAAATGCAAAGTTCCACGTGTCAGCAGTTTGATCCAAAATGTTTTTTTTTTTAATATAGTGTTAAATGTATTCTTATAAAAAGTTATTGTTGTTAAACTGAAGATAATCTCATAGTTATGCATCATAACAGTGTAATGAAAAGTTATTGAACTCAAAGAAATGACATCCAGTTTAATAGAAAAGTTTTAAATATTAAATATTGTGCTCTTGTATCCAAAATTCGCTTGTGGTATTATCTGGGTTGTTAAGGTTAAATTTAATTTTCTTCGTGAAATTGTAAATATATATTATGTCATTTTCTGATATTAACATTTCATCCAATTGACATTGGATTATTCAGTGACATCATTTTGCTAACCTGGTTAATATAAAGGAAATATATTAACTTGTGCGCGTCTGTTTATTATATTTTTTGTCCTAAATATTTGTTGTGTCCTACAGGGGGACAGTGGTATGTCTACGGATTTACAACGGTAAAATCAGGGGTTCCATTCCCCTCGGTGGATGCAGCAGATAGTCCGATGTGGCTTTGCTATAAAACAAACACACACACACACGTGTAAGGTTGTTCTTTCGTTGGCGAGTTCTTTTAAATTATCTGGTGAAAATAGTTCAATGTTCTGTCCAAGTAACGATAATAAACTACTTAACTTCCTTTAATGTTTCTACAAATTTGACCATTTGTTTACTCCCGTAAATTTCTGTAAGTCTGCGTTACAGCTAACACATTGATTCACTGTTTTGAAATCACTCTCCACTCTCATACCTATCTCGTTTAGATGATCTACTTTCGAATATGCTAGAAAACTTTACGTCATATCCTAAGAACTTTCTTGTAGGTGAAGGAAGAGGGGAATCAAAACCTTCAGCCAGGGCAGATTTACACTGGTTACTTAGTGTAAGCATATTTAGGTTGACAATCGAATTGTCAGGATCAAAATTGACAGAGAAGTGATATCAATCTATTCAGCTTGAAATATTAGAATGTTCAAGTCGGGAGATTTTTGTGTCGTTGTTTTGACTCAACTTGTTCAGTAGATAAGTGTAATCAAACCTGCTGACGATGTTTCGAAGGTTAGTAGTGTTGAACTTTTCGGTAAGCTGTCTTCTGTTGATGTTTTGGTTGAAGTTATTGATCTAACAGTTTTTTTTTGGACAGGCTCGTTTGACAGCTAAAGAATTTTTCAGATTTCTATTGGATAGTTTTAAATGCAGAAACTTTGGTGTCGAAGCTTACATTCAGAAAGGAAGCAAATGTCGATGTTAACTTTTTTAATTTTAAATTCCAATTTTTTTATGAGGCACGGTATACTTGTAGACGATCATTTCCATATTATCTTATCGGGATATTAGCAATCGATATGTTCTATGTTCGAAGGAAAGCAAAGTTTGGTAATAAAAAAATAATTGCGGCACTTATGATGAACAACGTTGTTTATTTATTTAAAAAGGGACACAGAAAGACGTTTCGGAATTCTACTGATAACATCTTCAGTATCTAAAGTATTGGTAAACAAACCTTAACTTTGAAAAATCAATTTAAACGCAAAATCCATCCTTACCAACCCCAAGTTGATTTCAGATTAGTTTTCAAATACACATCACGCATAAAAAATATTCTGTACTAAAAACCTCCTCATAATTCTTCATTGCACTTGGCTTGTGGAGACTAAGGCCTCCTGTGTTAGCAAATCCAATCCCCATCTGAAAGTTAGAGCCAATGAACATATGGGAATTTCCATTAAAAACGCAAAAAAGTTGATTGACCCCTGTGTTTCCTCTATACCAACCCATATTATTTTCTCCACTTTCTGTAAAGTCAACACTGATCTAGAATTATTGATTAAAGAAACCTTGCACACCAAATGGAATTTTTCAACTCTAACTAACACCCAGTCTTAATTTAAATTGCGCATTTGAACATATGTATTGTTCTTTCTTTTTGTTTTGTTTTAATTTCTGCTTTTGCTCACTTTCCATGCGTTTTTTGTTGTTGTTTAATTATTGTTGAGTGTAGTATTGCAATTTTGTAACATCCATGGATTGATGTAAATTGTTAATAATTTGCTTTAGGTGCTGAAGGCCCGGCATTGCCTCGCGGGTTCGATTCCCCGTCCCGCCAAACATGCTCACTCTTTCAGCCGTGAGGGCTTTATAACGTGACGGTCAGTTCCACTATTCGTTGGTAAAAAGAGTAGCCGAAGAGCTGGAGGTAAGTGGTGCCTTCCCTCCAGTCTTTCACTGCTAAATTAGAGACGGCTGGCGCAGATAGCCCTCTTGTAACTTTGCGCGAAATTCCAAACCAAACCAATTAGGTGCTGAAGATGAAATTCCTTAATTTACGAAACGTCTATCAGTGCCCCTTTATGTTTAAATAAATAACCAATGTTGTTCGCTGTAATCCTTTTTTATTACCAAACTTCGTTTTCCTTCGATCACATCGATTGTTAATATCCTGATACGATGATATGAAATGATTGTCTACCAATGTACCGTGCCTGTGAAAAAAATGGGACTTAAAACTTATAATAGTTAACATCGGCATTTGCTTCCTTTCTGAACGTCATTCCAAAGTTTCTGCATTTCAAACTATCCAATCGAAATTTGCAAAACTCCTCAGCTTATTGGATCTGTCAGAAGAGACTGTTGGGTCAAGAACTTCGACTGAAACATCGACAGAACAGACAGCTTACCGAAAAGTTCAACGTTTACACTACCAATCTTCGAGGCATCGTAAGCACGTTTTATTACACCCATCTACTGAACAAGTGGAGTCAACACAACGACAGAAAAATCGCCGGAATGGAACATTTGAAGCGAGTTGATTGACCAACAGTTTCTCTACCAGTTTTGATTCTGACAACTTGATTGTCATCCTGAGTAATCTTAAACTAAAAAATAAGTGTAAATCTGCCCTAGCTAAAAGTCTTGATTTCTCTCTTCCTCCACGTGAACTGCACGTTGATAAGTTTCTTTACCCTTTCGAATTTTAGTAGGTTTTGTAAACTCATTGAATCTTTTGACATTAACGTTATAATTAAAACTCGCAGCTAACGTTTAAGTTAGAACATTAAAAATATAGCTAATAACAGTAGTTTTTCAACCTTTGGTGGATTTATGAGCAATAATTGTAATTTCAGTAACAGTTGTGTTCGAGTAGTAGAGTAATGTGACTAAATTTTAAAGACAGAAGGAACGTTTCTGTGAGGACTAAATGAAACACACTGCTTGGATTAATTTCTTCGTTACATACCATACATGTTTTGTTTTTCATAAAAAAAGGGGGTCTATTTTGAATAGGCACCTGTTTATAACTAAACATTGTTTTTAGAATAATTAATTTACCCATGAGATACGGCATCGTGCACTTGCTTAAATCTTGGAATTGTTCGAATATGTGCTGTGTGGGTAGAACGTGGTTTAGAATTAGTGTGTGTGGAGCTGCGTATTAGAAGATCCAAAGCTCAAACCGCTCCGTACTTGCAGCTGCAGGTGTGTTATAATTGTGACATTCAGCTCTTTTAATTGGTTTAGAGTAGATGCATAGCCAGCGGTTGACGCTGATTGGTACTTCTTCCTCTAAGCAGTTTTGAATCGACGATGGCCATGCCCGAACTTTAGGGGGTCTCTGACCTGGTCTTTTAGTTTGTGTGTCGCGTAAACTGCCTTCGGGTTAACAATACACATTCTAATATGTTTCCTTAATGCACTCAGTGTGTTAGATTCGTTCATTAACGAGGTGGTTAGATTATTCAGTGATATCGTTTAGACATCATGGGTATGTTTCGTTCTTCATGATTGAAGAGGACCATCTTCATCATCATCCATTGATTTTTTGTGTCCAGAGGTGACTGATTAGTCCGATCCTGGCTTGAAAATGTCTGGCGTAATGAGGGCAAGACAGCAAGGGGGCTAGTGGGTTCTGGTGTTCCTTCCCATTGCTTAACGTGCTTCACGCTTGTTCTGGGCTGTCAATGGGTAATATAAATGAAATATATTAATTAGTAACCGATCGTTGTGTCAGCATATTTTTTTTTGTTTTTTCAATCCTAAACTAAGAAGAAAATTCGTGTGCTTCGCACTCGCGTACGAAACATTTTATGTTGTGATATTTTGTATTTGAATGCAGAAAGTTTATAAAATGTAAAGGCAATCCTGTGTATTTAAAGTGATTAAAATAGTCCAGTGACCTGCCTAGACTACTCGCATATGAAGTTAAATACGTAAAATTCTGGGCGAATCTGATTGCTGTGCAGGGCGACTCAGCGTATTCCAAGATACGTAATGTTCATCAAGCATCTCTAGCACAAATGATGTGATCAAAAATAACAAATCGATCTATTTATCTAGTAAGAGACAACAGAAGCTTTCAAAATTGGAAGCAAGTGTTAAAACTCAACAGATTGACGGTACCGCTACTGTTAAGTGTCTATAAACAAATGAAGAAATTGACACACAAAGCTTTAACACAATAAACACTACTATCTGAGATGGGACGTTGAGGGATGACAGGTCCATTCCCTAAATACCTCCTTGTTTATAATGCATAGTGTTATCTACACCCACCCCTCCCTTACGCATATGGTGACGTAGTCCATATTTTCCTACCCCTAATTTGATGTTTTCATAGATTAAAGAAGAGTAAAAGACTTCCCACGCACGTTGACGTCGTCCGTCATTCTGTATACCTAATTTGATTTTTTGCGTTGTTTGAAGAAGTTTATAAAGCTTTTTACGCACGCACACACGACACTTAATTAATAATAATTATAAAGACATCTAAGGGTATGTATGTCCATGAAACATTTCAAGAATTATGTAAATTTTAAAGTAATAATAAAGTAACATTTGTCTTAGCATTTAAAAAGTTGATGTTTATCAAGGATCCATGAATAACTTTCGAATCGTAGCTTAAAAAATTAGAATCGGGGAGGGCATTTCACCAATGAAAATGTTTTAAATAATTAAATAAATAAAATGTTAAAGCAGAACAAAAGCGTTCAGTATTTGGACATCGTACGATAAATGCAGCTCAGTCGCTGTTGTTTGTTAAAAACATAAAATGTGAGGCACGCACATAATACTGTAGTACAGATGTTATTGGTTTCCGCTTAAACTTTATTGGTCTACCTTTTGTAACGCGAAAGTTATATCGAAATGGCGAGTGTTGTCGGCCATCACATACCAACTTCTTATGCTACTCGCATAAGTTGTAAAACATAACTGTGATTAACGACAGAGAATGTGGCGGGTCTGTATTGAATTGAGTTGTTTCACAGTACTGGCTTTGCAACAACAACAACAAAATAATATCTCGAACAGCTAGATGGTTAAAATTTGTTAAGAGTTTTTATCTACACTTGAGTCCATGTATTATCGATGTATAGAGAATTGTTCTGGTATTTGATTAGTTAAAAGGATCGTATATTAAATGAATAATATAATTGCAAAAGCCACTATAAAAGAATTCATAATATTTTTGAAAACTAGATGTACTTCCGCAGGGTCCCCAAAAGTATTCTGTTTCAAAAGTAAATAAAACCAAAATTAATTCTTAATTAATTCTTCTCGTGATTCATGGAATGCTCACGTTTTACTGACATCATAACAGTACAAATTGCAACGTTAAGCGTCCCTTGTGTGACGTCATTTTAGTGTCTACTGAATGACTGCCAGACAACACATTATTGTATATTGGTGCGAGTGGTTAAAACAGGTGACCCCTCCAGGCGGCCTTTTGGCCCCTTTATAGGGAAATGAATATAAAGAAATAGAAATGCAGCTATGAAGGGGTGAATGAATAAACCTAAGAAATCTTGTAACCCCATTCTACGAGTTCAGCAGTAAGCTTTGAAGCTTATAACGCTAACATTCTCGGTTCATTATGTGGCTTCGTGCTTAAACAAATAATATTTTTTTGCATGATTCGTTCATACACCGTTTGATGGGAAGACTGTTCTTGAAAATTGTATTTCACTAGTTGGTTTCAGGTGGATAGGGTTCTCGCCTCGCAATCTGCGGGTCGCGAGCTCGAATCCCCGTCACACCAAGCATGCTCGCCCTTTCAGCCGTGGGGGCGTTATAATGTGACAGTCAATCCCACTATTCGTTGGTAAAAGAGTCGCCCAAGAGTTGGCGGTGGGTGGTGATGACGAGCTGCCTTCCCGCTGGTCTTGCATTGCTAAATTAGGGACGGCTAACGCAGATAATCCTCGTGCAGCTTTGAGCGAAATTCATAACAAACAAACTAATTGGTTTCAGGTTTTTATTGTGTGTGTCCCGGACATTAAGTAAATATTTGGCGTGATTGATTTGATCTAAGAAGATCAATAATAAGTTGAAAAACTAAAGGATTTCTGTCCAGATCACGAAGTGTTTTCCAATAGCTGATCTATTTTGCGAAGGGCGTTAGTTGTGTTTGATTAAGTCAGGTGTACTTCGTATATTGTGCTTCTTATTATTTTTTTCCATCAGAATTTACATCCTAGTTCCATACTGTTGGGAGTCGTTTAGCTATTCTCTGACACTTTCAGTGTTAGAGTATTGTCAACATTGAATGAGTTATTTTGACGTATTTCCTTGGAACCAAAATTGATCTTCAATTAAGTAGTCCCTACAGAAACATGTCGCAGCTGGTTAGTTAATGGACAACAGTTAAGACAAAAGTATTGTGATGATATATTACATTTTCATTTGTACAATTCTGCTATATTTGTTGATGGGTGGCTGAAACTTTCATAGGGTTTTTTTTCAATTTATTTATAAGTTGCAGGGATAAAATTACTTCCTAAAAGCTCTTTTGAAAATCTCAACTGAATGGTGATGCTAATTGCTTTGTGTCGCAGAAGTAAATCTTAAACAACAAACTTGTATTAAAATAGTGCATTACTGTATATATAATAAGATATTATTTTGAAAATAATGACACCGATTATTCGCTGTCATTAAGTAAGCTAGTTTTATATTCACAATTCGTTTCACGAGTCACGATTTGTGGGAGGTAACATAGGAATAATAATTCTTCCTTTGTCTCAGCTGCATTGTTGAAACAGAGTGAGAATAGTGGAATTCCGTATGCATTTTATACATGTAGTATGTTAATTCATATATTCTTACAGGGTATGGGAGATATTTGCCCAAAATTTCACGCACCTTGCGCTGTTCGTGACTTAGTACTTGTGCTGTAGGTATATAAGCACGATTTCTAAAATTTCAGGCGTCAAACTAGCGCACAGGGGACCTTTACACGTTTCAATAAACCTGAACAGCGCAGAATAATATTTCATAAAATCTTAGTGAAAAAGAAAAGAAAGAGGCTTATTTAAGACACATCTGCTTTTAAATCCAACGTCCATATCGCGTAGTTTATAAAATTATGTAATATTCAGAAATGATAATTTTGTTAACTTTACTCAGGAATACTATTTATTTATTCATGTTTTTAATTTAAAAACAACTTTCTTACACAAGTAGTTCATGCGTTGTTGAAATATATATACAAGTAGTAAATTAGTCGTGAAAATGCAGGGGAACAGCCCCCCTCCTAGTGGCATATTGGTAAATATATATATACTTGTAACGCTAAAAAAACATAGTTTCGATGCTCATGGTACGCACAGCACAAATAACCCATTGCGCAGCTGTGTGCTTAACTAAAAACAAAGAAATCGGCAACTATGTAAACAGAATTGCATAACTTGTTTGAAAGATCACTTGTGTGTTCTTGTCAGTTTTCAAATAAATCCGTCCTGCCAATACTGAGACGCCATTTCACACGGAGAAATCCGTCCTGCCAATCCTGAGACGGCATTCCACTCAGAGAAATCCTTCCTGCTAATCCTGAGATGACATTCTACTTTCCTTGATCCCCATATTTTTAAAGTGCGAAATTAAAAATTAAAATAAAATCATAAAGCAGATTCTTATTTTGAGCGACTTGCGTTTTTATACCAATGGCAGTTTTCATGCAGGTTCGTGTATTCTTTTTTGAGAGTTCCCAAACCCAATTGATCACCAATTGAGAGTCTCCGTTTAAAAAATACTGAAAATCTAAACGCAAATACTCATTTTGAGGTCCCACTGTGAGTCAGCGATAAGTCTATGAACGTAAACACTAAAATCCTGAGTTATTCCTTGCATTGAACAAGTGCAGATAGTCCAATGCGTAACTTTGCGCTAGAACAACCAACCAACCAACCAAACAAACAATTTTGAGCGATCCCACACATGTTTATGTTAATTTCTTGCAACTTTATGATCCAGTCCTTAGGACACCCAAAACACTCACTGCTCCCCCCCCTCCCTGATTTTAGATTTTGTTTTGGAATGCTCTTATTGTTAATACCGGTTTTCAAGTAAGTCATTTCAGTTAACCTTAAGAAATACAAACGTCCCTTGGCTCCCCATTTTTGTGTCTCCTGGTGTGAGAGCGATAAGTTTATGGACTCCTAACGCTAAAATGCGAGGTTCAATTCTCTGGTGTGGACTGAGCGCAGACAGCCCATTGTGTAGTTTCGTGCTAAAATAAATGAAGCCCCTCTCCAGACTGTTTACAAATTTGTTTGCTTTAGCATATTCCATGAGGTTAGTAGCCTGCTTACAAAATATAAAGTTGTTTTGTCAAAATTAGAAGGAGATCAAAAATGAAATTAACATAGAAACTATTACTAAGCAACAACGGTAACCCTATTAGTGATTCTATAAATGTCCATTGAGTAATATATAAAGTGAGAATTCTGGCTTTCTATGGTTATGTGCATGGTGTCTTTAACAGACATTGACATTTTTGATATTACTGTGATAATGCCAGGATATCTTTCTGAATATTGTTATACATTAGAGCTTAACACATCATAGTCACTTAACGTTCGAACATTCAAAGACAACATGGCGTATCTTTTAATGTGTTTAATGTCTCTACATTGAGTATTATTATATATATGAATACTTTATAAACCCATTTATACATTCTTCAGTTAAACTCCATTAGCAAAGCTATGCTTCCTTATAACGTACATCAGTTAAAGAAATCCTCACACTAAACGCGGGTTTCCTTTAACAACAAATGGACTCGTGCAGTTATATGGAGCAACGTTCGCGAACCACTGCCGTCCACTCTTGTTATGTCCACCCATTCAGCTTAAAGAACATTACTTAAACAAACGTAGAACTTTCAGAGGTGGAGTGAAGATAATGAATATAATCATCTTAAACATGTAATAGCTGTTTTGCTTCCATGTCTGAAACAGTGCAGTCAATCAGTCGTGTGCAGTGTACTCGAACTATAAAAAGTATATTACCCTGATCTGTACAAGACAGTTCTCAGTTTATATCTGTTTTTGGAAGCGTAGGCCTGCGTACACACAGCTCTGCGTGTATGAAAGTCACAAGAAATAACTATAATGTTTCAGCTGATAAAATAAATCCTTTAATGACTGCATTTTATGTTACGTATATACACGATCTTAGGACCTTCTATTCTCTGAGCAACTTGATTAGTATATATTTCTGCATGATAGCGTATACATAAAAGGTATACAGTTTTACTTCTTCGTCATATTAAACCTGGCAGTATTTGTTTATAAAACATCTTACTGAATTTTTCAAACATTTAAGCCAATCTGCATAACTCGTGATTTTCAGTTGGCAAAAGAAAACGAACCAATTATTTGTTGATGGTTGATATTTATAAGACTGTTTATATATCGATGCCTTCATTCGTTAATTATAATAACAATAGACAGTAAGTTCCTTGCACTCCATTGAAACAGATTTGTAGTTCTTTCAAAAATGGGTAGTTGGCAAGGTTTATATAGTAAAAATGGGTAGTTGGCAAGGTTTATATAGTAAAAATGGGTAGTTGGCAAGGTTTATATAGTAAAGGTAAAATATAAGTAATTTAGAAAGAAGACTTCCCACAACTTGCCAAACATTTAGATCTTATTTTTGTCGATACTATTATCACAACATGATATTCATTACAGAAACATACAATTATGTACTATATATATTGACAGTTTCTGAATGCATGCTAAGTAGAAATACATGGATGTCATCATATACATATTATTCAGTGTTAAGTGCTGGGAAGATTCGGTGGCTTGTTGTGTGTATTGAAAGTTGAGTTGTATTGATATTCTTAAAGTTCATTGTATGGGCGTACTCATGACCGACATGCAACGAAAGCGATTCTCCAACCCACGCAAATAGATCGGCCGAATGCAGCGAACAGCATGGGTACGAGTGACAATAGGCACACGCTGAATACGTGTAATTTATAACCATAAGTTGCACCGAATGAATTACCTGAAATTACGAGTGCTATCAGCGGAATCAAGCATATCTTGTTAACACGGCGCTCTGAATGCGTCTTGTTTTTTTTTCTTTATATACAGTCTGTTCAATATTATAAATGAAACCAAAACAGTAGAAATATCCTGTATTGATGCATAGTTTATACCCCCTCCTCCCCATCTCTTTCTAAACATTGAATTCGTCGAAAGAGCTATAGTAATGATAATACAAGAAGAGGTTGAAAAGATTTTAACTCAGAAGTTGAAAAGGAGGTAATTAGAAAGGAAATAATATAGTGAGCTTATTGTGTAGTTATTGTTCGGAGCACACACACACGGGAATACGAGTTCTGTATATACATTGTATTACATACACGAGAATATATATATATATATATGAGCTGTTTGTACACACACTGTCTGTAGTATGATTACTTAGAAAAAACTGTACATAGAAAGTTGATTGCTAAATAGTTAATATGTACATGGCGTAATCACTATAACTAATAAAATGTTTTGCGTATGTTTCGTTGTCTTGTTTAGTTTCAATTGAGTGAACGTCAAGACACTTACTTTTCACAAATTAAAATCTTTTTTTTTTTAGTTTTAAAATGGCTGTTTTATTAATATTATTTAATAAAACAAAAGCGCAAGTCACTTTCACACAAATAAGAAATGATTTGTTGAAGGCCTGGTGGTTAAGACGCTTGACTCGCAATCTGAGGGTCGCAGGTTCGAACCTCCGTCACCGAATATGCTCGCCCCCTTCAACCCTGGGGGCGTTATAATGTGACGGTCAATCCAATTATTCATTGGTAAAAGAAAAGCCCAAGAATTGGCGGTGGGTGTTGTTGACAGCTGCCTTCCATCTATTTTGTCGCTGCTAAATTAGGGACGGCTAGCGCTGATGTAGCTTTGCGTGATTTTAAAACAACAACAACAACTACTACAACAAAAACAAAGAAACAGGCTGGTCATCTTCAGGTGTGTGTGTGTGTGTGTTAAGTTTATACCGAAGCCAAAAAATCCTTTACAAATCAAACATGTCTGCAGTGACCGCTTGTAAATGCCCTATCACTTGGTAGAGGAGCCAATCATGAGGAATAAGTGTTTTTTATCAGAATTTTTAGTTTAATAACTTAAGAGAAAATTCTGGCCAATTAATATAGGCAGTATTCCGTCGATGAATCGTTGTTAATTTCCACGAAAGGGGGCCGAAGGTCGCCTGGAGGGGTCACCTGTTTTAACCACTCGCATCACGCGTGGTGTCTGTCAGTCAGTAAATAGACACTAAAATGACGTCACATAAAGGACTGTTAGTAGAAGGTGCGCATTCCATGAATCACGGGAAGAATTATCAACTCTGTAGGCTACAACACAGTATGCCCCCAGTGGCAACACAGAAAGCCTATTGTGTAGCTTTGTACTTAACTACAAACAAACAATACAGCACGACATATGAACTTCAAATATAAGAAATGAAAATATTGGTTACTCTTAACTTTGGTTTTATTTACTCTTGAAACAGAACACTTTCGGAGACCTTGCGGAAGTACATGTAGTATTATAGCCATATACTATTGAAAAAGCGATTTTATTAACACTTATTGTGTGGTTTATTGCCGTTAGTATTGCTTTATGTGAGTAAACGTCGTTTCAAAAATGAGCCTAACTAAAATAGCGAATCAATAGAAATAGTAACAAGGTAACTAGTGCATTCTGCTGTTTGTTCGTAATTATTTGTGTGTGTGCGTGGCAGTTTTCTTTCAGCTGTGTATGTCGAAGCTTAAAGACATGAAAAACAAAACTTTTTTGCTTCTACCTTAGGTGCACTGCTTCGTATGACATTGTCAATATTCATAGGTGCATGAATATTAACGTAAACCTTTACAGTTTAAAGTTTCAGTAATTATGTGTTATTTTACCACAGAAGGACTGTTGCTAAGTAAATGTTAGCGTGTAATTGCGAGTGTTTGGTTTCGTTTTATTCTCGCACAGCTTTCGCACTTAACATTTATTTAGAAAATTTATTAAGTGCAAAATATTTTTTTTTATTACATTGGAAATATATCATATTATAAGAGCTTATGAGTGAAAATAAAGAAATGTCAACCACACTATATATGATATATCGAGTGTCTACGAGGCATTTCGCTAATTCCAGGACTCATCAGGCCGGATAGGACACAACAGATACAGTAATGATCGAGATGCTATTTTCATCATCAATTGCTTGAACAACAACATTTACAGTGTGAACTCGATTAAGTTAGCGAAATGTATTTTTTGTTAGTTTTATTTAAGTCATTACACATCAGAATTAGGCCTATGTTTTTGTTATCATCAGTTATTTTTCCTAACACCAAATTGTTTATTATTAGTACTTGTTTTAATCACCATTCAAAAAAAAAATTTCGAATCAGTAAGGTACCGAAGGTATGAACAATATATATATGATATACACAAGCCATATGTAAATATATTTAAATAGGCATGCATAGTTTAG
>NW_013665847.1:462025-477208 GCF_000517525.1 Limulus polyphemus | reverse complement strand
GAATTCAAATGTGCAATGCGCTTGACCAATCAGAGCGCTTAATGCAATTAGCGTCGGTAATCGCCTAATCGGTATTTCAATTTTCATTTAATACTCGGCAGTCTGGCACGTGCTTACTGTCAAGTTGGATGCGTCACCGAAGGCCAAATTACCGTATCTTAGGCCTCGGGAGCAAAATAGTTGTTTCTTCATTTTTCGTTCTATTGTTTCACCCCTTACGATGTCTAAAGAAAAGAGACTGTCATAAACAGCTAAATGTAACTTAAGTGTGATTAATTATGCAAAAGAGCATGGAAACAGAGCTGCCGAAAGATATTTTGGTCCTCCACCAACAGAAAAAATGATTCGTTGCTGGCGCGAACAAGAAGAAGAATTGAAAATGATTAAAAGCGATAAACGCAATTTCCAAGGGGGAAAAAAAAACAAAATGGCAAGATCTCGAAAATAAACTGTACGAATGGGTTGTGGATCAGAGAAGGGAAGGACTATCCGTTTCTACAAATATGATAATTTATAAAGCAAAGAGGATTGCATATGATAATAGTTTAGAAGATTTTACTGGTCATACATCTTGGTGTTATCGGTTCATGAAACGCAAAGGCCTAGTTATGAGAACTAAAACGAAAATTGCCCGATGAGTTTGAGATGAAAATTTGTGCTTTTCACAAGTATATTATACAGTTAAGAAAAAAAAACTCCATTTGAATTGTCTCAAATAGCAAACATGGATGAAACACCTTTAACATTTGATGTTCCATGCAATAGAAACTGATATAAAAGGTACTAAAACTATTACTGTTAAGACAACTGGACACGAAAAAACGCATTATACAGTGGTGCTAGCATGTTGTGCAGATGGAACAAAATTACCACCAATGTTAATTTTTAAAAGACAAACAATGCCCAAAGAACATTTACCCAGCGGTGTCTACGTTCACGTACATGAAAAAGGATGGAAGGATGAAGACGGAACACTACTTTGGTTTGAAAACATTTGGTCGAAACGTCCAGGAGGCTTATTAAAAAAGCCTTCTCTCCTCGTCTGGGATTCCTTTAGAGCTCATAAAACGGAAAAATAAAGGAAAAAGCTAATGAGCTAAAAACACAGCTGGCTGTTATACCCGACAGTTTAACAAGTCAACTGCAACCTCTCGATGTTTCTATTAACAAACCCTTTAAGACTTTAATGAGAGAGGAATAAACAACTGGATGCAGCAGGAAGATTTTACTACGACCCCTACAGGACGAAGGAAGAGACCGACGCTTGCTGAGGTCTGCATGTGGGTGAAACATTCTTTTGAAAACGTAAGAAGTGATATAGTGATTAAGTCATTTAAGAAATGTGGTATCAGTAACGCAATGGATGGTACCGAGGATGGCATTCTCTTTGACAATAATATTGGATCCAACGATTCCTTTCTAAGCGACAGTGAAAGCAATGAAGATTTTGTAGGTTTTGAATCAAACTAAATAAGAGTAAACCTTTTTTTGATTTACGGTATTTTCTTATTTTGATGTTTTGAGCTCTTTTGTGTTTAGAACAATATATACTAATTTTTAAAGTATCAAATTGAACTTTTGTTCAATAAAAATGCGACTGTAGCCTTTTTTCCCCCAAAACTTTGTCTTCAAAATAAGGGTGCGTCTTATATTCCGAAAAATACGGTAGTTATGTATGTGTGTGTGTATGTATATACATATATCCTGGAGTGATTAAACTAACCACAGCGTCAGTGGGAAAATACTTCATTAATAATTATTGATAGAGATCTTTATTAAGATTATATACTATGACATTCATTGGCTAAGTGACTTAGCTGCTGACTTAAACGCTGAAAATTTGGTTTCGATATTTGCTGTAGGCGGATTACAGCCCATTGTGTAGCTTTGTGCTTAACAATCAACCAACCAGCAGACAGACAAGTTATATGTCATTGTCTATACTATGATCTGGCGGTGTAATCTAATCCTCTGCATGTAGAAATTGGTCACATTTTATGGAAAAAATAACTTCACCCACAAAATTCGCTACTGAACAACGAAAACGTCTTTTCCTTTAACTATCTGCACAGAAGAAACACGTTTACGATTCAGTAAGTCGAAACTCCACTCAATTCGTTTCCATTTTGCGCCTTATTTGTAATAAAATAAACCGATGGATTATTGCTTCTTTTAATTTTTTTTCAGCATCACAGCAACTTGAATATACAGTAGACGCCAAATGTATTTTGAATCATAAGTTTTAAAACGACGTAACACCGTCTTTAAGACATATACTTTTAACTAAGTTCCAACAGATGTCTGATGCAGTTTGTCTCTAGTATTGTTCCAAAAGTTTGACCAGTTGATGACGATGGGAAGCTGTGATCTTTCGAAATAAAAACCCCTTCCTCTTCAGATAGTCCTAAATATTTTCTACGTGTTTATGATCTGTACTTGGACGAATCACTCCAAAACGCTAATGCTATACATTTAAAACCAGCTACAAGCCTTCTTTACATTTGGCGTACACAATTACTGATGAATTGTACACCCGCTTGTCTCGAAACCCGTATTCAGACATCATTTCGAAACTGAATGAAGCTGCTTTCATTACTTCCCCTTTTTTTAACCAGTCGTCAAGATCGTATATACTGTTGAGAATTGACAACAAACAAGCGACGTGGAACATTCTTCGGGATAATGTGTAATTTGAGTATTGTATCCTTTATTTAAAAAGAAAAAAAATCGTGCAAAGCATGCTCAATAATCTTCCCAGAGGTGCTCGTTGACATAAGAAGAAATGTGATTGAATTAGAGCCATTCTGAATGTTATAAACAGGTACAAATTTGTCATTTTCCGACAACACTTTCGGCCAACATGAAAGTTTTTTTTAAATGATATTCTTTTGAGTCTTTGATCTCTGGCTGCGATCAAGCATTGCGTATGTTTTACTTAACGATTTTCACATGTTTAGCGGTTTATAGTCTTTTCTGTTTGAAACCAGGTATGCATGTTTGGGCACTCGTAGAAACTATTGATATACTTGTACCAGATGTGTGTTTGTATTTTATATTCATTGAGTAAACTTTAAGAACATACATAGTGATGTCTTGTCACATGTTGAAAAGGTGGTAGTTAAGAGCGAATTTAAGAATCTGAAACCAAGTAAGCATTTACTTTCTATATATATGTATACAGTATATTGTTTAGAGGCAAAGTACTTACACTTCAGCCAGCCAGAATCACTATATCATAATGAGACATACTCAAAGTGAAACCAAGTAGATATTTACTTAATGTTTTTATTATTATTACAGGCACAGTTTTCATCAGATTTCACTAATGATACGTTGTTAGAAGTACGGGCAACATTAGGTAATTATCAATCCGTATAAGTGTACTCCAATTTCATATAATCATCTTGTTTTGAAGCCCAAGTTCTGTTTGAAAGACTGTTGCTTGTGCTGCGAACGGCAAGCTGTTATACGTGTAACGTATTCGAATATTCAGTGTGACGTATGTCAGTAATTTATTGAAGAATTTGTCTGTAATGTTAAAGGTGTGGAAGTTGTTTTTGCGATTCGTGGGGTTGTGGTTGACGCATATGAGTGCGTACGGCATTTTTCAAAATAAGTTTGTCCGCTGTATTAGTCAGCATATACATATAGTTTGCAAGTGTTAACATACAGTACCCTTTATTAAAAGCACAGACCACGTGTAAGACTTGAAAAATGTCGAATTTTTTAATGTTTCTATTTGGCACTGTTAAACAGCAATAAATATTGTGCGAAATTTTTGAATAAAGTATACAGAAAATAGCATTTTGATGCTGTTAATAACTTTTTATTTTCAATTTAATTTCATCCTTTAATGTTAACATGCATTCGTGGCAAAATATCCTCTACAGTTGCATGCAAAATGGGGTAAATATATGAATGAAATGAAGAATGACATTGCAGCTAAGCTTGGTTTTATTATAGTTAGTGCTTTCCGTATAATTTATAATGCAACCTATGATTTATATAGATTGGATTGTGACTTATATGATCATTTTGTATCTTATATGAAAACGATTTTAAATATGCAAATTAGTAAGTCGGGTAACAACCACAGCCGATATAAAGTCGCGGTGGAGCGGAATGCATCACATATTGACATGTTCGTTACGTAGTTAGGGTGGTGCCACTGAAAATTCATTGATTTTAGAAAGAGTATGTAACTGTCTAGCCCTTTCCAATGCAAAATATCCATACACTCAGATCATAAGGATGTGTTCAGTTCAGATCGGGGATATAGAATTACCAAGGCGGTAACATTCTTTATATTAATTGCATTGAACAACAAAGATTATGTATAATCTTGGGGAGCCAGAGCCATTCATAAAGAGACCTGCATGAAGTCTTACCACAGCCGTGGTAAGCAAAGTCCAGCGTTTTGTAACACGTGAGAATACAAAAACGGAAAGCTCAGTAGCAAAAACTGTCTACTTGCCCCAGGCAACAGTACGCAACATAATCAAAAAAGTTATCAGTCTGGAAGAGCGACACAAGTTACTTCCACGACATATCTGTACAACTGTCGCATACCTCAAGCAGCTGGAAATGAAACGGGTATTTGTACTATTCCATACGAAGACGTATGCTGTTCAAGTCGTCATTGGATTTCTGTGCTTTCGGACTGTTGAAACAGGCACTGGGAAACTCTCCTGGTATACTAGATGGCGTTTGGAAAGCCTGCAGAGAAGAGTGTGTGTTTTGAACACGACACCTATACGCCGGAGCCTTTTCCAATTAAAACTAAGGTCTGTTGTTAAATTAGTGCACGACAGGACGAGAAGACATGGTGTGTAACGACGTGGTGTAACTCCAAAATCGTTTTAGTATAATGTGCTCAACCATTGTATATGGCTTGGCATGGCCAGGTGTGTAGGGCGATCGCAATCTGCGGCTCGCGGGTTCGAATCCCCGTCCCACCAAACATGCTCGCCCTTTCAGCCGTGGGGGCGTTATAATGTGACTGTCAATTCCACTATTCGTTAGTAATAGAGTAGCCCAAGAGTTGGCGGTGGGTGATGATGAGTAGCTGCCTTCCCTCTAGTCTTACACTGCAAAATTAGGGACTGCTAGCGCAGATAGCCTTTGCGCGAAATTCAAAACAAACAAAAGCATTGTATATATGTGTGCATCGTGCCTGCATTTTTAGGCACTAAGTGTTTACATAAGCACAACTACAACAACAAAAAGATATAATGTTTGAAAATATCCTGCTTGAAACAAATCCGTTTAGTAAACCATTAGTTCAAATGATATAAAGAACAACAATAATTAAAATGCTACTCAGACATATTCTTGTACTGCCTGCCCTACAGCTTTGTTCTAAAACAAATAATCACTTTATGCTCTTATACGTTCCTCGTTGTATGCATAGAAAGACATACAAAATGTATGTAATTGGTGGGTTCTTTATTTCGTATCGTCATGTGACCTTTTTTACATTTGTGTAGTAATACGATTATAATAAAATAGCAAGCGACAAAAGTACAAACAAACGGAGATTACAAAATCCATCCGCTGTTTTTTTGCCACTTTGATCAAGGCTAAAGCTCATGTTACTTTTAAAATTTGTAGTATATTGACTTGTAGATGAAACCTGTATTCACAGTCCAGTCATTTATTACGTGAAATATACATAATAGATTACCTTTAACTGTACTTTTACCCCTAACCAGTGGTTAATTTATTCCCTCAGTGCATTAAAATTGTTTTATTTATTGCATTACTTGGTATCTTTTGTTGCTCCCAAGGTATTAATAACTGGCTGGAACCTTTATGATCAGCATGCACCAAAAGTTATTTATTGGAGTGCTAAGTTTGACATGCTTTGAGATATTTGAGTTGCGTATAAGTAAAGGAGAACATACTGCATGATCATTTGCACTATATCACCCATTCTGGCTTCGGGCGGGGTTACTAACCGGATTGATAAAAACTGCTGTAAAGAAAGTCAGAAGATTGAATTTTCTAATGCTCGTGCATCTTTCGCGAGGATGGAGCACGTTTTACCATCTCTTATTGTTGGTCGGTGTGACCATACATATTCAAGGGTGCTAGGGGGCATTTCTGAAGTAATGCTTAAAATTCACACACACAAAAAAAACAACACAAAAACATTTTTCTCACTCGCTAGTTCGTCAGGGTTAGTGCCCTTTTCAAAACCTGTATATTTTTGTATGTATTGTGTGATGTTTGATTATAATACGGCTTATCATGGTGTAAACCTCAATGATTTCTTATGAATATGCTAGTGTGATTACACTCATGAGTAAGAACTAATATTTGTTAATGTTTAAAATGTTAAAATACTACTTATTAAAGTAAGCCTCAAAATCTTAACAATTGTACACTAAACCCAGGTCTAAAGATCTTGTAGTTGCAAACACTTGTATTTAGAAAGGCAATAATACTTATTATGTTATATTGTTTATTAACCCCATTTGTTTTGATGATAGTGTCTTTTGAACTCTCTTCAGTGGGCACTCTGTTTTCTTTGTGTCTTGAACTTTCTTAATAACACTTGCAATGGATTCCTGATGGGGAAAACAAAGTCTAATAATGAAGATGAAGGCGGTTGATAAAACACAAAACGTTTTGTTTACAAGGTCACGTACATTGGCAAAACAAAACGCCACTTAAAAACTAGAGTGTGAACATTTAGGAGTATCTAACAGAACCGACCGTCCACAACTTAAACCCAGCCACTCATCCATTCGTTCACATTCTGAAACCACAGGTCATTTAACGTTTTCTCTACCGTTACTGCAGGATCTTCAGACATTGAAGTCTATATTAAAGAAAGCTTACTCATAGCTAAAGACTGCCCGACCCTTAACGACTCGCAAAGTTCTTTGGATCTAAATTTTTTCTAAGTTTCCACACTTAAACTCAACTGTTGTTCCTTGTATCTATAATCCATTGTTTATCCCTCCGTTTACCATTTCTCTTAAATACTAGTGATTATGATATTATAGTTTTAGTTAATAATCATCTTCATAACACGATTTTCAGATTTCGCTGAAGATGGAATGAATGTATTCTGAAACGTTCGAACATTGTAAATAAAATGTTTTGTGTATATATATACTAAGTTTACCGCCGTTAGATAGCGTCGTTGTCGTAGTTTTCTCAACACCCCTTTTACCTGCTTTAATGGACTGGCTCGATCTTGTGACGAATATACGTTGAACGACCTATACGAGTAAAAAGCATACCTTGTACAACTTCTGTATGTGTTCAACGCTGTGATTCGGCACCGTAGAATCAGTAAACAGCGTAGATGGCCCCACGCCAGTCTGCCCGTTCCCCGCGCAAACAAACAAGGGTAAGTTGAATTCTTCCTGCTCAGATTAAGTCGTATTTTTAGATCTTCAAACTCTTGTGGGATTATTACAACGCTTATTAATTTAATTCTTATTTATATTTCAATGAGCTTAATTTTGTAAATATTACATTTAATTTTATATATCGTTGGTGATACTGTTACTTGGATTCAAACGTACTCTAAAATAATAAAACACGTGTCAAATAAAACGGGATAATGTTATTAATACCTGTCTGTACCTTCAAGTATGTGAGTTTGAGTCATGTATCTATCTAGGTATGTATTTCTTACATATTTGCAATGGTCATATTTCCAGCTGGTGGAGTAACCAAAGTGCATTTTAAAGTTAAAACAGGGACTTGTATGAAATTTGTACTTTTCTTATACACATGGTTGAAGCATACATTTTATCTTTTTAATTAAAATTACTCGTTTTTTTTAAGTTAATGTATTTGTACTAAATGTGCAGTTCACATAGGATATTCTGTTTTATGTTGGAACGATTAAAAGTAAAAAAAAACTACCGCAGATGTGAGGTCAAAATCCTCGTTTTTCTTTTAATTTTTGTTACTGGGTGTGTAAAGAACAATCTTGGTAGACTGTGGTTGAGTTGAAGAGGTGTAATATTTACATGCGATGGCCAGACAATACTGTGCATTGGTGTTTTCTTATGAACAAATTATGTAAATGTTTTAGATTACCTTTTTTTTTTTGCTCAAATATATAATTCACTGAATTCGTATTAAGTATGCTGAAATGTAATTACCGAAGCATTTGTATTTCGGTATATAGTAAAATACTCAGATTTGTATTTGTCTGTGATTGCCCTAAAGAGGGTATATTGTTTTTTAAACCATCTGTTATCAACAGATCCCTAGCCACTTATCTGATTCTTATTTTATTTGCTATAAGTTTCATAAGTTTCTTCGTTTTTCTTTTCTTTTTTTTTTAAATTGAAATCAACAAAGGGCAGGATTAATAAATAACTTTGTTAATAACTTTGATTTGCGCTGCTTCCACTAGATGTAGCGAATTTTCATTAACCTTTATTGTTCTCATTATTTAGGTTTTGACCAATAGCAATTTTCAAACTTATATAATGATATTTTAAGTTAGAAAATAGTTTAGCGATTTGGCCAATATGACCTGTGTCCGACAACAGTACGTGTTAAAAGTACTTTTTCAGCATTTTGCTTGTACAATCTAGTTTTAGTACGGTTAGTTTTATTTACAGTACAAAAGAGTTTTGCTAGAGGGCGCTAGATCTACAAGGGACGTTTGAGAGAAGCGACTATGTACTCAGTCGTTGATATTTTGTTTGCTCCTTTTCCTGTTTTTAATACCTCTTACAGCTTGTATCAAGTGTCTATTCATTTTTGTATCAAAGTAAATGTGATGTTATGTTTTTAAATTGAAGGATTGGCCATAAATAAAAAAGATCAGACATTAAATAATGGAAGTAATATATATTTGTATACTGTTATTTCATCAAAAAGAAAACCAGTGATGCCTACTTTTTGTGTTCTTTAGACTAGTTACTCTTAACTACATAACTGTATACTTTATTGAAAATGAGAAGTTCATGAATTTGTTATAATGAGTAAAAATTTCAAGAGTAAAATATAAAGACTTGAAAATTAATAACATAAAACAAATATATGCATTGAACTCTGAAAAAACACCAAACAAACAATTTTTGTGTGTTTGTCAGTAGAGTATTTCTTCCTACTTACTCCCTGTGTTCAGTAGTATTTATTGGAAGAATGTAAACATTCGGATTCCAGTTACTCATGAGAAATATAGTGATGAAGAAAAGAAACACAGAATTCGGATCTTATGGATGTAATCGTATATATTAATATAGATATTAATGTCACATAATATACACAAAACTAAAGATCGAAGAAATATGATAACTTTGCAGTATGAAACGTGACACACACTGTTAAAATGTAAGCATTACAGAATTAGTATGGGGTATTTCCTATCTGTCGTATATATTAATATAGATATTAATGTCACATAAAATGTGTGTGTGTGTCACGTTTCATACTGCAAAGTTATCATATTTCTTCGATCTTTAGTTTTGTGTATACACTGTTAAAATGTAAGTATTACAGAATTAGTATCTAAGCATTGTTGACGCATAGACCTGATCATCCTCTGGAATAGGCTGCTGTGGGATTTTCCACCATTCTCTCATTATGGCTACAGACAGCTGGCGAAGGTTGGCTGGTCGCGGTTGTTTCCTATTGGTGGCATTAGCGAGTCAGTCCGACATATATTTTATTGAACTCGGGTAAGGAGAATATGTGGTCTTGCATTATCTTGATGGAAAATTAACACTTCCGGACTGGCTTGCAGATGGATCAGACGGATGTAACGGTCGTGGACCAATGTGGTGACTCTTTGTCTTCCAGGACATGTCGTGCCCTTCACAGAACTGGTTTCTTTGGACTAGTCCGGGCAACAGGCCGCCTTCAATCATGCTAACAGCAACCAGGCGATCTTCATTAATGAAGCAGGACATTGCCGCATCTTTCACTGTTCATGCGTTAAATACGATCATGTATTTTTTTTAAATGGATATTTATACAGGTTTGTAATAAATTCATTTGGGGAATTTCAATTCAAATGCCTAACGCTGAGTACCTGGCGTTCTTTATAAAATCTCGTGACTTGAGCTCAGGAGTACGACTCGTACAATGAACCAACCTATCTGCTCACCCTTTACCATGTAAATAATATTATACATGTGCCCAATGAGCGGTTAGTGTGAAATATAAACTATTGTGTTTTTATTATGCATCTTTATACTTATGTATTATGCTGGTATTCCACGTATTGCTGAAAACAGTGATTTACTTTTTGGAAGTGTTTTTTATGATGTAGTGGAGTTGTTCACACCATTTTACTGATTGCAGGAGTAACGTAAGAAAAAAAACAGCAGGTTATTCGTAAAAGTGAGAACACGGGGAAAGTCGGCATATTTCTTTGTTCCTTTTGTAACTATGAATCATAGTGCGGACAGAGATGACGCTTGTTCTCGAAGAAAACTTTTTTTTAGTACGATGAAATGTTAATTTCAAATTCCTTCTGTTTCGTTATGACAAACACGTCAAACATTCTGTTTTAGGAGGTGCTTCTGTAATTTTTTATAATACTTATTTCGCTATTGTCTTATCGTTTTATTTATTGCACTTTTCACTTATTGTTGTGAATAATTTTTTTATCACTTAGCAAAAGTGCGAAACTACAAGATATTAACCTTATGCTCTGATCTTCCGGAAGTCGTTGTGGATTCTCTATGTTCAACCCATTACCTAAAATAAAAGTTGGTTATGACAATTTTGAAGTTGTCTTTTAATAGTCGGTAACTATTGTAAAAAAAGACCATCCATGTAGAATGAAGATTAATCTCATATTTAAAAAACAAAAAGAAGGAGAATGAAGATATTAAGAAATACAGACCTATAATCCTGATGTCATATATGTATACTTTTTACAAGAGTTTTACAGTTTAGACCAGTGAGCGTTTTGGATGTCATCCAACCAATAGAACACGTTGAATTCGGAAAAGGATACTCCAGAACTGATTACAAGCCATAAACAGCTAATTGAGAAGTCTGTGCTTCGGTTTTATATACCACAAGAGGGCTTTCGACTTCCTGGAACACAAAGACCTTTTTGTTACGTTAAGGACAATAGGCATCATAGTAAGATATGTTCATATCCTGGAACAGATGCAACAGCCAGAAGACACACACACACATAAAGATGTGTCTGCAATGGTAAAAATAGGAAGAGAAGTTAGACAAGTAGACCATATATCTCACCCAAATTGTTTACAGGAAACCCTGAAATATGTATTTCGAAGTTACACCTGATAGATGGAGAATACGTGATGTTTGCAGACAATGTAACACTTGTTACAATAAGTATTAAAGCTATGTAGGATCAACTGAGCGGTTTAAACTAAGAAAGTTTGAACACAGGACTGAAGTACAACCGGAAAGGTTAATGAATATAACATCAAGTATAGGCAGATACCGTGAGAGCTTGGGAAAGATTGAGATTATATGAGGGGAGTTTATACTCTGTGGTGCCCGAGACGGAAAGCTTAAAGAATGTTGGATCACTTTTGGACTTGTATTACCTGATGATTGTATCAAATGTAGCCATTATATTCAGCAAGCTTGTTTTGTAATGAATATAACATCAACTATAGGCAGATACCGTGAGAGCTTCGGAAAGATTGAGATTATATGAGGGGAGTTTATACTCTGTGGTGCCCGAGACGGAAAGCTTAAAGAATGTTGGATCACTTTTGGACTTGTATTACCTGATGATTGCATCAAATGTAGCCATTATGTTCAGCAAGCTTGTTTTGTACTTCATTGTTATGTGTGCTACCAAGTGTACCATGTACAAGACTTGTTTTCACACAAACATTGCCTAGAGCTACGTCCGTTGCTTAATTTAATGTACTTCTCCCGATGTTTTATATACTTTGTGTTTTCGTACCAGTTGCTTTAATAATATACGTGTGTCACTAACTACTGCAGCTATAATGTTAAGTAAACGCCTTCTGGATCGTATGATATTTCTTTCTACTTTAAAACTAGTATAATGAGTATAGCTAGATCTGTATGCCGTCTTCATCACAGGGTTACAGTTCATTAGAAGAGACTCGAAATACATTTGCTGTCAAATTAGTATCTTTATTGTAACAGCACTTCTTTAAATACAGGATTTATAGAATAACGCAAATGAATTCTAATCGCAGAGATCGAAATCTATAAGTCCACTTGCCTTAGGCCTAACATTAGTTAAGCCTTTATTAATGAAAAAAAAAATTCAAAATTGGTAAAACACACGTCTATAACAAAAACTTTATTATTATTTGCAATGTTTCTGCACGAAACAATTTTGAACACTTTTTCATTATTTTTTCCACGTCTTGCTCTCTTTTGTACTATAAGCCTTTATTAAGTTCGGTCTGTCTATATATATAAAACTCAAAATATCTGTTTGTTTGCTTGTTCGTCCGCCGCGTTTACTGCGCAGGTCACACTTCCCTCAAGTGTGGGTGACCACAACAACAATTTTTCGTTGATATACGCGTCTATCGTCTGCTACCGAACCGCTAATTTTATCGTTAACATATACATTACACTAATAAATTCTACGCAGACATGACATCTTGGGATATGTTTGACTTAACATTTAATTTAGAATACAGTATTATAGGCCTATTTAGTTATAGATCATTAACTATACATCTATTGATACATCATATGTTTAACTCGTACACACACACACACACACACACACACGCGTATTTAGAATTAGAATGTTGTGTGTGGAAAAGTAAACAGTAGGCCTAGCCTATAAAATATAATTATGATGTCCACCATAAAATAGAGTACGTGAAAAGAGTTGTAGGCCTCCTTCGGCCAGGTTTGACCATGGATGAGCATCCCTCCATTGTTAGCTCATGTTGATCGCTCGTCTAGAGCAGTGTCTCTTGTGACTAAGGAGACCGACACGAGAGTGACAGTCCCGAGTAAGCCTGGGCATTCTGATATGGGGGACAGGCTGTTGCCCCCCGCAACTTGCCCCCCCCCCCTCTCCACCTCGATGACGGGGCCAAAGGAACAGCAGTGCTGATACAGTTTGGTGTCAACGCTGTCGCCGGAGCTGCCAGAACGGGGTTGTAATCAACGTCGAACTGCCTTCGGGGCTCCGACTCCGAATTTTCTTCGAGGTTTTCTCCTGAAGCCTTCCATGGTCAGATGCATCCGCAAGGCAGCGGGGGTTTGAAGTCAGGGTTTTCCTTCCCCTAGATGAGCTGCTTTCCAAGGCTGTTGAGCCCCATCTGCCCAGATGCAGCAGTTAGTACCGCCATCATGACCGTTGGGTCGTGTTGACCTCATCCGCTCAATCCGCTGGATCTCTTCCGCCGTTGTTGGTTTGAAATCAGGGTTTAGCCAACTCCCCTAGGTGATCAATGAACCACCGAACCCGTTATAGCGCAGGTCACCCGCTTACGCCCTTTCACTTCAGTGAAAACACCTCCGCCACGAGAAGGCAGTGAATAGGACTTCCTCAGTAGAGGCTTAACAAGCAGGTCTTTTGGGAGCATTTCATGGAGCGCCAGGGACGACTTTACTCATTTCCCAGGACGCCCACCCCCGACCATACTGAGACTTTATGTGAAAAGAGTAAGGCTTACATTATAATACTTATTGTGCAAAATGAGATTAAAGTCAAGTCAGCGAATGTATTTTATTCTACTTGTTTTTTTCTCCGGGTGGTTCGATACCTGGAAGTGGATTTTTTTTCTCGATACATTATAAAGTATAATATTGCATTTTGTTTGTAGTATATTTCATACGTCAATGTGAACACGGTATCACATTCAAATTGAACATGTATATACATACATATTTACATTTGAGGAGGGATGGGGAATAGAGCTAGGCTTATCCTGTTCGCCAGACCGGGTACTCGTACGTGTATAAAATAGTCTAAATATTCTCCATGAGGGCCTATTTATCCTTACCAGTGAAGGAAAAACATCGTTCATAAGGAAGCCCTAATTTGACACAGGGTCGTAGTTTATTTTCAAAAATCAAACCTAAAGTTTGTTGTTTTTTTCATAAATTCACAAAATATTTTTTACCCGTAGAAATATGGAACGAAGAAACAGAGAGTAGTTGTTCGTTTTTTTTTTTCAAAAACCCGGGCAACGTCGGGTAACTCTGTTAGCATTCGATAAAGAGATAAAGCTAACTTCTGGTCGTGTTTTTATTTCTTTCTTTTGCTTTAGTTTATTTGAGAATAAACTTTATTCATTGATAGTATTAAGTACCGTAAACTTATATTATTCTACGACATAACGTTAGACTTTCTAAAAACATTTAAATATGTTGTAAAAAATGTCTATTAAGTATATTTACATTCGCCTTTTGTTTTTTAAGTGCATGCGCACGTGCATTTAGATAGTAAGGTGTGCGGGATTTTCTGGACAGTCAAAAACTGGGTGTTATCATAATAGATTCTGAACTTTTATTTTTTTCTCTAATTATTTAGTAAGTGATTAGTTGTTTTATTCGTAGAGTTCCGACCTAATGCAGGGTCATTCCACCATATTGGTTGATTACGTGAAGGAAATTTATCACTCTTTGTCACGTAAATCTGTCAAATAGGTTGATCATATAAGAGTAAACATACCATTTTCTCAAAGTGTATATTCACGAACAGGATTGACCGAAGTATATTATAGGTATACTTTATATAATAAATGTGCATCAACTGCAGTAAATAAGTGTATTTTAATATAAAACTACCAGGAAGATACGTGGCTTGAATCAGACGAATCATGATTTATAGTAGCCCCTGGTTAGTGGTTATAATATGTTTAACGAGCAGTAAATTAGAAGATTGAATTTTGGGGTCCGTTGATAGAAGTAATTAAAAATACTTGATCAAAACCGTTCCTACCGTAGTTAAGGGTATGCAACTCATGTAAGCGTGTTTAACACATGTTTGTCGGGTGATCACTTTCCATTGAAAAGTTACACCACCATCTGCTGGAAACTTAAAACTTCTATGCATGTCCTTGGGTCTATATGAGTGTTGTTAGGCTATTAAATATTGCACAGATACTTGACTGTTCGACCTTGATGCACGTGTCCAAAACTTGGTTTTAATATTTACATTCATGTACCTTTAATTTTCCAGAAATGAGTGAACAAAAGTCACACACACACACACACACACACACACACACACACACACACACACACACACACAACTAA
>NW_013665847.1:444339-461025 GCF_000517525.1 Limulus polyphemus | reverse complement strand
CACACACACACACACACACACACACACACACACACACACACACACACACACACACTAAAATGTATTACATAGAAAAATAATCCTTAAATGTGTTTTTCGAGAATTTAGCACTTACCATATCACATCAAAAATATGTGATGTATTTAATGTCGATCGTACAGCAAACGACGAAAGAGCTAAAACTGTCTTTCAACGATAATTTTAGTATAATAGAGCTATCGAGCAATAATAATAAAATTGTACTCCTCGGCACATCTTTTGCAGAGAAATCTTCTTTTGAAAATAAATTATTTTCCTTGTTTGTGTATGGCCCGGCATGGCTAGGTGGTTAGGGCGCTCGACTCGCAATCTGCTGGTCGCGGGTTCGAATCCCCGTCCCACCAAACATGCTCGCCCTTTCAGCCGTGGGACGAAATAATGTGATGGTCAACCCCGTTATTCGTTGGTGAAAGAGTAATGAGTTGCCTTCCCTCTAGTCTTACACTGCTAAATTAGGGACGGCTAGCGCAGATAGCCCTCGTGTAGCTTTTGTGGGAAGTTCATAACATAGTCCATTTTTGTTTCAAGACTTGTTGGAAGTACATTTGCTTTTGCAAAATAATTTACCTATAGAAGATCTAGTCATTATGCACTGGGAGAATGTACAAAAATCGTGTTTACTCGAGTTGCAGTCGCAAGTGCAAGATTGGGAGGTGTGATATTTGAATGAAGCTTTGTGGATGCATTTACTGTTGAAATCGAAGCGGTTAGAAAGAGAGGTAGTCCAGAAACATTATAAACCAATCAAAAGAAAACAAACATGAGTATCATAAATAGTAAGAATAAGATGCATTGTTTTTCTCATTGTAATCGCTTTCGTTATCTTTAGATCGCTCAGTGATTTACACGGTTAGACATGATTGGTTAGACCTCAACCAACGGAAGTCATAAAAATAGTTGAAAAAGGTTTATTGTTGTTTCTACTAAGTACTCGTGGTGTCCCAGATATCAAGAACATGTTGAGCGACATTCTTACAGTGCAAATCAAGGTAAAAATGGAATAACCATGAGAAAAAGTAGCCTTTATCAACACCAAACCATTTTGAGAATTTCATACAAATTGTTATATGAGAAATTGGTCCAGCGGATTTCACCTTCTTCAAAATTCCCATAAAAAAATGGCCCGGTGGTTAGGGCTATCGGCTCGCAAACTGTGGGTCACGGGTTTGAATCCCTGTCACCGAACCATTTCGCACTTTCCGCCGTGGGTGCGTTATAATGCGACGATCAATCCCAGTATTCGCCGGTGAAAGAGTAGCCAAAGAGTTGGCGGTGAATGGTGTAGACTAGCTGCATTCCCTTTAGTCTATCACTGTTAAATTGGGGACGGCTTGCGGAAAGTTAAAAAAAAAAATAATAATAACACGTCAATCTGTGTTAGATCGGCTCGTGATTCTATTCGCAAAACAATGTTTACAATGTTTCTAGTCACATAAAGTGTGTAATTTTACGGTCAACAGTTTGTGTGTTCGATGTTATAATATCATTCTTAATTTTCATAAAAATACAACAATAAAGACCTACACTTACCTCCGTGGTACAGCGGTATGTCTGCGGACTTACAACGCTAGAAACCGGGTTTCGATACCCGTGGTGGGCAGAGCACAGATAGCCCTTGTGTAATTTTGTGCATAATTAAAAACAAACAAGTTTACAAGATTATTAAAAATTGTTAATTTAAAAGGGGGAATGTGGATCGTAAAACAAAATAAAGAAACACGATAGCTAGCTGTAGACATTATTTACTCAAGCTACAAATCCCTATTTGACTCCTCTAAACATTATTCTAGCTTAATAGCATGGAGTCAAAGTAGGGATTTGTAGCTTGAACAAATAATGTCTATAGTATATCCAGCTTCGTATGCTTACCTTGTTTACTATCTCTATTTGCAAGTTTTTAAATTCCCACAGTTTTATTTATCTCGTGTCTCAAACCTTAAGCCTGTTTGTTTACTTTTTGTGACTGCATTTACACTTTAAGCTAGCTGTTTTGTTTCTGTACTTTTTGTACGATTCTCATTCCCTTTTTTAAATTAATAATTTTTAATAATCTTGTTTCTGTATCTATTGTGTCCATCATGGACCTAAATCTGTATAATAGTAATACTGTCCTTTTTGAAGCAGTTGATGCTCTCTAGGGATACAATGACAATCTTTGGATTGGCTTCATGCAGATTAGAAGGCTATCGCTCCTGACATCACTGCCGCAATGTTATCTTTAATGGTGGTACTGTATATATGCTCTGTACGATATATGGTGATCAACATACCACATGTTATGTATATTCTTGTAAAATACATTGTATATATATAGCTAGAATATTTATATCCTGTAGCTACATGGGAAGTCTGCATACACTAGTATGGAAGAACTAACGAACTATACTGAAATGGTGCATATACTAGATTTTGTAACTGATGAGTTTTATATATGCTTTATATTTGTTGTTGTTGTGTTTTTAATTGTAAAGCCGTATGTATATAAATAGCCACATGAACTTTTCAAGTTGTATAGATGCATGCATATATATTCAATGCAAATATATGAAAATGTGTCATAACATACTAGCATATACAAATAAGCATTTTATATATTTCTTATATATTCCCCCTTCCTCTTCCTCCTCTCCGCTGGCCGTAGTAACATCGGTTACGGTTTTGGTGCAGCTCACTAAATTGCCTCTTAGAGTAACTTTCTGCACACTATACAATGTCGAAAACGCATTAATTAACAATTAGGAATTGATTACATTAATATACCTCCCTCTCAATTTCTGGTGGAGTTTGGGTTGTAACATTCCTACGACCCTCTTCCACTGTGATGAACCTAAACTTTGGTGGGTCGTCGCTGCTTCGTACTTTATCTGAAACAAATTATTTTCTAAATATATAGCTACAAACTTTCTGCCTCACTTTTCCTAGAATCGCCATCATTTTCGCCATTTGCTTGCACGATTTTTGCTACTCCTTATAATTGGCTTCAATGATGGCTACTCTATCTGCAGTATCTATAAAATTTGCAATCGGGTAGTGTGGGCTATAATTCGACACTTAGGATTGGCAATCGCTGTGGTTGCCGATCCGATACTCAAAACTGACCTGATGCTATCTTTTAAGCTACAGCTTAAAGATATCTGTTGTGGGAGACTAGCCAATACTGTACATGATGATTTACTGTTGCTATTGACTATTTGATCGCATTAGTTCGAAATGTCAAAATTTAAGCTGCAACTGGAGATTGTCATGGAGAATTGTTTGAAAATGTAGTAAGCATTTATAGTTTGTGTAACATAATTATCTATATATAACGCATAGCAATGGGCATACAGATGCTTTGATTAAGACAACCCTCACAAGGCGCATATGAAATTTTACCAGTAGAAAAGCAGCCTTTTTAAATGAGAATATACGTCTGAAACATCGTTTTAAACAAACTTTCGTGTTTTTTAAAATAATTATTCTATGAATATGTATAATAAAATTTAATATTATGTATATTTTTTACGCCATCACTTCATACATAACAAATAAAGAAACAATTTTCAAAAAGAAAATAAATGTAGGGATGGCATTTGCATCATTCCTACATATCACAGACACACAGTGTAGTAAAATGTTAACAGACAAACACAGGATAAATTAAACTCAGTTGTGATTGAATAATTATATATATATATTGCTATATGTTAATTCTTGTCTGTGCTATTATGTAGGGATGATGAAAATGTCATCCCTACTATCTTGTTTGCATTGTTTTTGAAGGATTGATATTAGCCATCCCTACCGTCACTTCCATTTTCGAAAATTATTTTTTTCCTTGTTGCTTGTTATTTTTAATGCAGTGTTTCAATAGACATGGGAAAGTTGTATTTATAACCGAGTTCTAAATGCAAGGAGGCTACAACTGTATTATTTATTTCTTATTGGCTGGTAATTCTTGTTTCACCCTGTACTTAAGCTTTTGAAAGAACACCAAATTTCCATAAGAAACCTAACTTCAAGGGGAAATAACATCGTTTACACTAGAATTAGGATTTTTTAAAACTAATTACTAGCTTTTAATAATACTTATAAAAGCGGATATTCCGTTTGAAACTATGCCACCTTAGTGAAATTAGTTGACACCATTGTTTTGGTTTTTGAGTTATCATGTAATAATAAAAAAAGAAGAAGAATGAAGAACAAGATATTCAAACTTTTTGCTATGATATTTATGGACATTCCCAGAACTTATAACTTTGTCATTACATAGATATTGTTATAAAAGGAAACACAGTATATATATATTATTGTAAAGTTCTAATGACCTATTGAGGAGATATGTAAAATACCGTTTCGATGAACAGTCCGAGCCGTCCCTACGTAGGTACTGCGACCGCCAACCTGGTTGGGTTCCTAAAGACACCGGTTGTATAGTGTACATGTTACAGTCGTCTAGTGTTCTATTATTGGCTGGTAATTCCTGTTTTACCAGATATTTGAAAGAAAACTAATTTCTAGGGGTAATAATAACATCGTATACACAAGAATAATGTTTTTTTAGCTTATGAAAAATATAGAAATAAAAATAAGTACCCTACACAATGCGCAAGGATCTGTTTAGTAACATTGCCCAGGTTTGATTGTAATACTCGCGCCCGTTTGTACTGTAGGCTGGCGTTACAATAAGAATAATAAAACGAACAACAATGGGCGATCCCTATTATGAACCACTACTGTGGTTCATGATTATCCTGCTGTTGCAACTTTGTACAACTCATAATAAATGTTTTTACGCCTGCTCTGATAACGTAAGTGGAACATTTGTTTCTTGCAGCCATTGTTTACAGCGCCATATTAAAACAATGTATTTCTATCAAGAACGTGTTGTTATTCTCAGGTGCACTGATTTCCTTTAAAAGCATTCGTGTAGGATCCGTTTAATAACAGGTTTGACGGAAAATGTGTTACAGGAGTAAATCTCAATTATTTTACTCTGACTGAGTTTATGCAGAGAAATAAGCTGGGCACAATGTAAAACACAACAAAAACAATATTTATTCAACGCTTAGACTATAACAAAATTGAAAAATGCACAAGACCAAAGATAGCACCTTTACTGGGTTATCAGTTCGCCTAAGAACTTGTTGGGCCCGGCATGGCCAGGTGGTTAGGGCGCTCGACTCGCAATCTGCAGGTCGCGGGTTCGAATCCCCGTCCCACCAAACATGCTCGCCCTTTCAGCCGTGGGGGCGATATAATGTTGTGGTCAATCCCACTATTCGTTGGTAAAAGAGTAGCCCAAGAGTTGGCGATGGGTGCTGATGACTAGCTGGCTTCCCTCTAGTATTTCACTGCAAAATTAGGGACGGCTAGCGCAGATAGCCCTCGTGTAGCTTTGCGCGAAATTCAAAAGAAACAAACAGTTCATAAGAAGAATATTCCTAATTTGCTGTATATATATATATATATATATATATATATGTGTGTGTGTGTGTGTGTGTGTTGTAATGACAGTTTTATTGCTTGTTCTTTCATGTTCCTAGCGAGATAAGGCAGGCTTGTTTTGTTTAAATACTGGAAGTAGGTTAAACTTAAAAGTTGTATCCATTTTGACCGGTTGGAATAGATTACCAATTTTTTATTATCTCGGCTAGAATGTGGAACATCGTTAAACTTCTGAGATGGATTAAGATATTGTCAAGTTAGGCTTTCAAATTCGATTTCTTCTCTTCTATATTTTCAAGCCATTAAGATTTAAGTCACCTGCTAAACTAATGTTTAGAAGAGCAACGTGACGATTGTATAACTGCTATACCATCAACTTGTGTTTATCCTCCTTCAGTGGTATTTATTATGGTGTGTGCTTATCATTTTCTCCACCCTATAAAAGACAGAGGAATAATTGTTATTTTCAGAGTTTAGTGGGGTAAGATATTTCACAGGGAAGTTTAAAAATATGTGTTAAATTACACGGTTGTGACACATAAATATAGACCTTTAATTTTTTTGTAATGCATTGGCAAACCTAGAACTATAAAAGGTTAAAACTCTTTCAAACTACACTAATATTTAACTTTGTAGATACGAGGCAGTTTTACCTTTTAGAAAATTTGGGAACATAATTATCATAAAGCTCAGAAATAGTGTTTGTTTTTTGCTATTGCTAGTCAAAACGAATTCTATGCAGCAGTTTCCGAGATTGTAATCATTAAATTGTTCTTTCTAAGCTGTCGAAACGAACTGTTGTTGTTATTGATACCATCAGTGTTGTTCAGTCCGGTAGAGGGCGTAGAAAGTATGTTAGAGTTTAGCTGCTATCAAAGCTCAGATCACTCGCAGCATGCACAACATTCAATATCCAGCTAAATTCTCATAAGAACCATACACAGCTGTGTAGAAAAGAGAATAATAAAAGAATCGTCGATATTTAATTGTAAGTGTGATGAAACAGTGCTGGTTATGAGTATTACTAGCGATGATGTGATGTTTCATTACCAGTGATGGTGTGATGTTTCATCACACCGTTATAGCTTTTGTGTTATAACACCATACAAGTTAACCAATGATACTCTCGCAAGCGAGTTCCTACTGATTGTGTTCATTCGTTATACAAATTCCCTAAACTTTGTCTTGAATTTACAGAACAAGGCTTTCTCGGTTGTGTGAAAAGTACTGCAGAGGAAACAACAAAAAATATATAGACGTTTGTACAAGTGTAGACAATCACCCGCAAATTTTAGGCCTGCTGCATTACTGAAATATAATGTCGTCAATAACAGTTGAAGCATGAGAGGTTATACATGACTAATTAATAGTCATTATTCGTATTCTTAAAGGATACAGCAGTCACGATAGAGAAGAGGTGATGATTTATTGAAAAGAAACAACAACTCGGACAGATTTTCCCAAATCCAACTTAACACCAGTCTGAACTTGCATTTTTTCCCGAGCACAAAAAACGTGTAATGACAAAATACGGTACTAGAGTAATTATCCTTAAATTTACAACGAGTATTACATTAAATGTAACTTCAACCTGTTTACAAGCTTACTTTGTGTCACTCCACAAGTATTATTGCTTTGTGTCACTGCAAACATTGTGTAGTTGCATCTAAAAAATCGCGAATTTCTCAACCATTTACCTCAGGTTTAATAGAAGATGTGTAATTAAGACACATGTCCTGTGTGTCTCTCTTATTAAATGAGTTTTTGTAGAAATAGTTATTGAGTTGGTTTTGTGTATTAATTATTTTCTGAATCAAGTCAGGAGATGATAATGAAAACAGTGATTTTTTTAAATCTAAAAAGTAACTGTGAAGCTCAATCTATCAATCGTTGCTTTTATTCTCGGTTCTCCTTTTTCTTGTATATTTTAAGAACGTAATTATACTCGTGTGTCTCACGTTTTTTGTTTTTTTTTTCAATAGTAACGTTTAGTTTTTGCTGTAGTTCAGTTGAATGTAAAGATTTACAGTTAGAATAGACACTTGAAATAAAAAAAGTAAAGGAATCATAAACACGCATTTATTTAGATTTGGTAGTTTTTTAATGTCTTTCTTTGAGATACTATACCAGTTAAACGTGATTACAATCGTTAAAAGGTTAGATGTTAAGCCTTTTCTTCATCAGTGTTGGTAAACCTCATTATTAAGAAGTAAAGGTTTAAATTATATGTAGCACTTAAAAGATGTATGAAAACGTGTAATTTACTACATTAAAATTAAACATGCATATTAGAGACTGATAAATATGTGAACCAGAGAAATATTCTTGGATTTATACTTATTAAAGGCTTAAATTAAATTTCTTTTTCTAGAACCACTAAAGGCTTTCAAGCCAGATTTTTCATCACAAACCTTCTCACACCTAATTATTCCTTAAAGATACTCAAAAATTAACTTCAAATACATCCGTACCCTCTTTTCGGTGACATTTAATTATAGATTTGCTTAACAGAAAGTACTTACACTTCAGTCATCCCATGACGTTACAAGGTTGCTTATTTTTCAACCACCATAGCCTTTTGTTGTTGTTGCAGAATATCCAGAAACTATAGAAGTCCTTAAACTGAAAAACATTTTGAAATTTGGATCAAAAATTACACTAATACTGAAGTTGGAGAAGCACATTATTAAACTATCTGTCAAGAAGGATACAACTAATTACTTTCAGAAGACCAGTAGCCAATTATCTATCAGTGGATGGAAGTACAAAATTGTATTGTTACTTGATAATATTGTGAAGCATTTTGAAAACAGAAATGAAATTATAATATAATTCAAATAGATAGAAAAAAATAACTGATAACTACATTTATTCAACAGATATTTTAAGCTATTCCTTCACAAACTTTCACCATAGTCATTTGATTCACCATTTTTGTATAGTATTCAAAAATTTCACAAATCTCAGGAATTCAGGTTTATTTATTCTCATGTTGGATTAATAAAGTTGTTTGTTGGTTGGTTAGTTGTCAAGCGCAAAGCTACACAATGGACATCTTTGCTGTGCCCACTATGGATATCGAAACCGGTATTTAGGGTTATAAGCTTACAGACTTACTGCTGAGCTACTGGAAGTTCTATATCAGTGGTTCCCAACCTTTTCTCCACCAAGGACCCCTTTTATTATCTTTTTTTTTTCTACGGCCCCCATGTTTTTGAAAGATTCCGCCTACCTAACAAACTGTTTTTATTAACTAATAATTAACTCGTTCTCCCACTTTTCATTATCAAATAAAAGACATATATAATTGAGTATGCAATTAAAAAAACATCAATATTAAAAAACTTACTTGTTTAATGAGATGGTATTACCTACGCGGACCCCCAGGTTGGGAACCACTGTTCGATATTAATAGACTTATCGACTTCACATAACAAGGGTTTGGGTTCAGTGACTGTAATTAAAAGTGTACACCGTTTAAACAACAAAAACATTTTCTGAATCTTAAAAACAAGTACTGTGCACGATTTTGACGTTATTACTGTGCATACTAGCTGTGTATCTTAGTATGACCTAATAAATATTTAAGTTAATTCAAACACATTTGGATGAAAACAGTTCTTAAATAATTCCACCAAACAAAAATTCCGAATTTCATCTGGACAAAAAGTTCAGTTTTACAATTGTTTAATTATTATAGCGTTTTAAAATATTAAATTTCAAAAATAATTTTGGTGCAAACCTATACCTAATATTTTATATAAAATCGATGTTGTATTTTGATGTAAGCAACCCAACCAATTTAAACATATTTTTATATGAGGAAACCTATCATAATAATGCAACGCCATTTAGAAAAAAAAAAAAAATTACCTGCCGTGTTTGAAGTGTAACTATAATTTTCAAATTCTGGGTGTATCATCTTATTCAGGCCGGGCGTGGCAAAGGGGTTAGCGTACTCGGACGTCAATCCAAGTATTCATGGTTTACAGTGCATTGCTTTAAAACTCCGCTCTTTATTTTATGGTTGTGAGTTCCATATAGTTTTGGCATTATTTGCTCACAATGCGCAGAATCAAAGTTTGCTCTGTAATCATCTTAGAAAATGGTATAATATAAAAAAAGTCCTTGCTATAAATGAATATTAAATTTGCATTTTCTTATTTCTACATGTTACAGAGATAATATATATTATCAATAGAAATAGAATATATTAGAAATAGAAATATATAGCGACACGTTAAGTTAGCCATTATTATTTTATCTAACTTACATTTGTAGGCTGAACTGTTTTCCTGCCCTTTATGATAATATTTACCATCCCATATGAATCTTACCTTTTTTTTTTGTACCGTCAATACGAACTCATAATTTTTAAAAGTACAAGGTTGACTCCACCGTATATAGTATTAATATTTTATCAGACAGGCAGTAGCACTGACTTATATAGGGATGGCTCGGATTGTTCATCGAAATGGTATTTTAAATATCTCCTCAATATATCATCAGAACTTTACAATACTCTTTACAGTATTTCCTTTTATAACAATATCTATGTAATGATTGAGTCACAAGTTCTGGAAATGTTTGTAAATATCAGAGCAAAAAGTTTGAATTTTTTATTCTTCTTTCTTATGCTTTTTTTTTATTACATGATGACTCAAAAACCAAAACAATGGTGTCAACCAATTTCACGGAGGTGACATAGTTTCAAACAGTATTTTTAACTAGTAGTAATTTTAAAAAATTATAACTAATGTAAACGAGGTTATTATTACCCCTTGAAGTTAGCTTCCTTACAGAAATTTGGTGTTTTTTTTTAGTTTTTTTTTTAACTTAAGTACAGGATGAAACAGGAATTACCAGCCAATGATTGATAAACAATAAATATTACAGTTGAAACCTCATTGTATTTAGAACTTGGTTATAAGTACAACCTTCCTATGTCTATTGAAACACAAGATTAAGATAAAAACAAGTAAATAAAGTTTTTAAAAAGGAAGTAAATGTAAGGATGGCTAATATCAATCCTTCAAAAACAATGCAATGTATGGATGTAGCAAATGCCATCCTTACTATCCTGTTTGCATTGTTTTTGAAGGATTGATATTAGTCATCTTTACATTTACTTTCCTTTTTTAAAGTATTTTCTTTACTAGTTCTCTTTTGAAATGTCTTTACACTATAATACCAGAGATATTTTGACATGTATATACAGGTATCTTAATGCGAAGTATTAGTCCAAACTCCAATCTTGAATTATAGTTTTCAATGTTGTTTTTTTTAAGTTTTAATCCATTCACTCAGTATTCTAAGTGCTACGCTGGAATTATTTTTGGCTTTTAGCATAATATGTGATTGGCAAAAAGTAATTGTAGATCTAATTCATAAATCTGAAGAAAAAAAAGTGACAAGTTCGACAGGACAACCTTTCTCTCTACATTTTTGTGTTTAGGACCTTCGTTTTTTATACCTTTCACTCCTCTGTCTCGTCAATCCTTTATATTCATGTTATGCATGTTAATACGATGCGGGTAACTGAAGCTTCAGATTGATACTCCCATACCCAGTACATATCAGCTGGACTGCATTTTTTCATAACTTACGAAACTGGTTCAAGAATAATCTTAAGATTAAAATTTATAAAAGTCTACGCCATGATTAGTTTATTCCTTAAGTACTCCCTTGTGGTGAATAGTATTTGTTTCCCATATACAGATATATACAGGGTGGGCCATAGTATCCCGTTCCCCTTCGTTTACATTGTATTTAGCAGGATATAAACGAACAACCTCTGCACAAATCTCATGTTTATATCGTCGCTTGCTCTACCAGCTTTGATTTCTCTGTTCAGAGTGATTGCACTTACTACCTGGAAGGACAGGACAGGCAAGTAAAACTAGGGCACGAACTACAGTGCAGTAAAGGTAAAACGTATTCTGTTGTATTCTTTGTGTTGTAAGTGAAGAATATTCTTAAGTAGACCCCTCAGAACGGTGAGAATATACTTCGTATTAGATTTAAGATGTAGTTATTGAACTGAATTCTAATAATGCTTCTTCAGTTCACCTAACAATAAATAACTAGCATTACACAGGTGTGAACAGGTGTGCTGTGCTGTTGGAGCGCTGCTCCAGTACCTGAAGTTGAAATAGGTATCAAAAAAATAAAATGTTATCTCGGAGTATCACAGAACACTGACTGTTTGTGATTCACATTGTTCAATGAAGACCGCCCAGTCACTTTTTCAGGAGCTGGTATCAGGCACCATGCGAACGCTCCGGCTCAAGTACAGGTGTAGGAGCGTTAAA
This sequence comes from Limulus polyphemus, assembly GCF_000517525.1. Lineage (NCBI taxonomy): Eukaryota > Metazoa > Arthropoda > Merostomata > Xiphosura > Limulidae > Limulus > Limulus polyphemus. The sequence goes on along the minus strand of NW_013665847.1, from coordinate 449,248 downwards.
ATTTTGTTTTTTTTGTAGTACGTCATGTGGATATTAAGACACACAAGTATAATACTAAAACACTTAATAAAGTACGTTTAATAATTATTCTGTGTGTTTAAAATGTTGACATTTTTAGAAGGCTTATTATTTATATGATATATAACTAAGTCGTTTTTGTTTAGTTACTTGTGTTGCCAAGACACAAGGTTTGCAAAGCATTATAAAAGTAAAAATTGTTACTATAGTAGTGCAGTTGGAAATATAGTAAATTAATAAGATATGCGTTTTCAAAACTTGTTTTACTGTTATTGAACTTTATAATGTACTCAGTGTTACGTATTAGAAGTTAAAATGATCTGAAACTGAGTTAATTGATAAATTTAAATATAGTAGTTAAATTGTACTTTGGATTTTGTATTTAAATAAATGCCGTTATATAGTCAGTTTATGATATATGCAAACAAGATTGATACACAGTTTTCTTTTTTTTAACACAAATACGTTTTAATATATACACAACAATACAATTCACAATAACAGTTATTACAAATACTTGTTACAAACAATGATTTATAAACAAAAGTTTCACAAACTTACAAACAATATAAAGTTTTCTTTCTAGTATGGAAATTCCTTGATATCTTATCGAGGGTTCACGATGAGCGAGTTAATTATGAGTTGATGTAGATACGATTCGCCGAGTAGCTAGCTAGCTTTGTCCTTTGCCACACACGCTGAGTTTTCGTCCTTCGTTGAAGTTAGGTAACGTTTTTGTTAAAATACTAATGTCCGATGAGAATCCACTGAAGTTAAACGATTTGTTATGTTCGAAATTTGTAAATATTCCTGGTCAAATATCTTAAGTTTTTCGATTGGTAAGCGTTATAAAAATCACAATTATAGCTTCCGAAGTTTATAGTATACTGTTTATAGCGAACTACTAATAGACACTCTTCTTTTGGCGCGTCGTGTTGTTGTATTTATAGGCGTGGTAAGGTTTTCTAGAAAATTCAGATCACTTAACAATACTGAGCTATATTTAAACGTTTACGTATATAGATATATTGTTGATTCCTACTCTAGAGAATCTTCTACAACTTTGGAGAATAGGCAGAAGTTTTGCAATACATATCTAATACTACAAGCTATGCATGTTTTTAAATATAAACTTAATCTAAACAACATTCATATTGAAATAAATAGATAACAAATTCGTTACATCAGTTTTGTTAATTTTTTCTTGCTGTTTAGTTTAAAGAGAGTTGCGTGTTTTCTCTGTAATATATGCATATTCAATTTTGAATTAATATAAGTGGTTTTGAATAATTAATGCAGCATTTCTTTTCTTTATTTAAAATGGACTCGGAAAAAATGGAAATAGGTTTTGAATATGAAGTCTTTATCCTCATGGTGACGTCACACGCTTGAAAGAATTTGACAGGGTTCCGTCACTATAGGATTTAGCAGTACACATTTTGAATATGCATCAGTACGTAACAACTACTTCTAACATATAGTCGCGTGGAACAGTATGTATCCAGATTGCATTTTAACTTTGTTTGGTGTTTCACATGTTGGGCATGCCACCGAAAACTTATCGTTTTCGTAAATAGTATGTAACAGCCCGTTCCGACATAAATATTCACATACTCATATCATAAATATGTGCTCAAATCGGGAATAACCCTTATCCTTAAAGGCATTGAAACAAAAAAGAATATGGATCAACTTGGGGCATCATGACCATCCAAAGAAAGACCTGTAACAAATCGTACCTCCAGCCGTGGTAGCAAAATACGACGTCTTGTAACAGGTAAGAACCAATAAACACAGAGCTGACTAACGAAAGTTGTCCATGTGTTCCAGGCAAGAATACGTAACATAATCAAAAAGGATCTCCGTCTAGAAAATCGACACAAGACACACATACACAAGTAGCTTACATGACATATTTGTTCAACGGTCACATAACTCGTGTACCTGTAGAATGAAATAGGTATTCATGCTATTACATACAAAGACATACCGGTCAAGTCATCTTATCAGCGTCAGTGGACTTTTGTGTGATTGGACTAGTTAAAAAGGCACTGGAAAATTGTTGTTCTCGTGCACTAGATGCATTATGGAAAGTGCCAGGGAGGAGGGTTGTGCTTTAAACGTGAAAATCTTTGACAATTGAAATTACATTGCAGTGCTATTGTCAAGATTGCACCGTCGTCAAATAGAGCATAACCGGGTGTGGCGGCATTGACTATAACGACTTGGCATGACCCCAAAATCATTTTAATGTGACTTTCTCACCTTCTGCGTATTAAGGCTTTAAAAATGAAATCTTAGCCTGTAACATTTTTAGGATTACAGTATTTAAGTGCAATTGCCAAAATAAATAAAAAATCTAATTAAAATCAGGTTTATTACCAGTTCAGTAATAATCATTAACTTTTCCTTTGCTTAAGAAAAGGCTTAACCATAAGTGTTTGTGATAACCATAGCTTATCATTCTTCGTCGAGCAGTATCTGTAAACCAAACTGCAGTAATGTTCCATTTAAAACCAAACAATCGAAGTACACTATGCTTTCAATACAAATAAACAAACTGCTGCGGGAGCTATATTGTTTGGCTTATCCCTAAAACATTCGAAGATTGCTTGAGTCTGTACGGTTGAAGCTAAGATTGTGGAAATGTTTTGTGGTAACAAACCGACAGAATAAGATTACAAAGTTTTTAATGATAGACTGATAAGTAGTAACTGACTAGGCGTTTAGAGAGGATCATAAATGCACTTTGTTTGGTATGGGGGGAGGTAATTAATTGTGGGTATTAGAACTTACAAATCCAGGATTGTAAACTAGGCGATTGTTACCGAAACTTTCCAGCTATGACTGGCCAACCATGTATAATATGTGTTCACACGCACGCGATTATGTTTGAATTTATGTTCGCTGTAAACTCAAGTTTTGTCTATAACCTCCTTTAGAATATTTTAAAAATAAAATCTAGTGCATGAAAATGATTAGTTTGAGGAAATAATTGTACGGGTGTTTTACATATTATAGAAATGTTGGAGGCGTTAACTGATCCAATTATATACAAACACCGTACTAGTTTAAGTTAAATGTAAATATTGTTGTACAAGTATATGATAAGGAAAACATTAGAAAACGTTTGTTCCTTTTTAATTTATAACATAGTTGAAGTTTTTTCAAACACTTGAATTGAACATTTAGATAAGCATTTATCCAAAAATTATAAATAGATAATCAAAGAGTGTACAGGTAATATTGATAACGCAGAATAAGAAGGAAGTTGAAATGTAAACAGTTTTCAGGGAATTATTATTTCATTTTATGAGCAGCATAACAAGTAAAAGATCTGAACTTCACTCTGAAATGTTTTTTATAAGAATGGCCCGGCATGTCCAAGTGGCTATGGCGCTTGACTCGCAATCTGAGGGTCACGGGCTCGAATCCACGTCCCACCAAACATGCTCTCCCTTTCAACCGTGGGGGCGTTATAACGTGACGATCAATCCCACTATTCGCATGGTAAAAGAGTAGCCCAAGAGTTGGCGGTAGGTGGCGATGACTATCTGCCCTTCCTCCAATATTTCATTGCTAAATTAAGGACGGTCAGCGCACATAACCCTAGTGTAGGTTTGTGCGAAATTCAAAACAAATTAAAATATTTACATAAGTTTTCGCAAACGTCATTTTCATTTTATCGGTTTCATAAACCTTTAGATTTCTACTCGTACATATATTATATGATAAAAATATCCAAAATGTGTCGGGAAACCTTTGTATTGTTTTTATAACTAACTATATTAAGGGTTTTGATAGGATGCGTTTTAATTTACCAAGTATTTTTCATTAATGTCAGATGAAATAAAACTAAATGTTTCTTACCGGTTTAATTTCTAGGGCTAAAACATATTTTAATAATTTTACATATCAGCCGTTTAATTCGTATTAACAATTAACTCACAGACTTGTTAATAAATATAATTATTTGTTTAAGAAAATAGGAATATCCAAACAATAGTTTATCTAACAGTAGTACTTACTGTAAATCAAACAAATGTTTTCTCAAGTTTCAATCTTTAGGGTATTGTTGTGCAATCGTCGAAAGGTTGTATAGTTGTATTATGATTATTTTGAAATAAGTGGTCAATTTGAATTATAAGAAAAATTAAATACAGTTTGAAGGCCCGGCATGGCAATCTGCGGGTCGCGGGTTCAAATCCCAGTCACACCAAACATGCTCGCCCTTTCAGTCGTGGGAGCGTTATAATGTGACGGTCAATCCCACTATTCGTTGGTAAAAGAGTAGCCCAAAAGTTGGCGGTGATGACTAGCTTCCTTCCCTCTAGTCTTACACTGCTAAATTAGGGACGGCTAGCGCAGATAGCCCTCGTGTAGCTTTGCGCGAAATCCATAACAAAACAAACAAAATACAGTTTGTATGTAATGTTTTGAGTTTTATTGTACTCACCCAAGTTAATCTGCATTTATGAAGGATTTGTAAAATATGTTGCTTTGACTGTAGTACTTTAATCTTCTGAATTATCCAACAGACAAGACTGGGCTTCACACTTAGTTTCTGAAATACAGTTTATTTTTTTCGTTTGTAGAATGTATCGAAGAGTGAATTGTTATAGGTTAATTACTGTGCTTGACCTCCGAGTTCTCATTGTCAGTGGGTCATCTCTCATTTTGGGGGTTATTCTCATTTTCAAATGAAATCCGGTTGAAAGATCGTTATATTACAGTATTAATTTCAGTATGAAACTTGTAACCCTTTTGACTGTTACATCACATGTGACGGATTTATTATTCTATATTTATTTTAATATTGATGTTTGTTTAAATGAAATTGATATTTAGAAATGTACATAACGTATACTGTTAAACATGTATTGCGAAACTC
>NW_013665847.1:441731-444161 GCF_000517525.1 Limulus polyphemus | reverse complement strand
CTAGTGTAGCTTTGTATTGTTATGTAATCTGAATTTTCGAGAAACTCTCCACACGCCTATAAATATAACCAACGCGACGCGCCTAAAAAACAGTATCTATTTATTGTTTGCTATAAACTTCGGAAGCTATAACTGTGATTGTTATAACGCTTATTAATTGGGAAACTTAAGATATTTGACCAGAAACGTTTATAAATTTCGAAAATTACAAACCATTTAACTTCAGTGGATTCACTTCGGACATTAGTAGTTTTACGAAAACATTACCTAGCGTCACCAGTAGGAAAAATCGACGTGTGATCAGTGAAGACCACAGAGCTATCTAGCTCACTATTAAGTGAATTGTACCTACGTCAACTCGAAATTAACTCCCTCATCGTGAACCCTCGATATGACATAAAGGAAGTTCCAGACTAGAAAAAAGACTTTATATTGTTTGTAAGTTTGAGGACCTTTTGTATATATCACTGTTTGTAGTACCTGTTTGTAATAACTGTTATTGTAAATTGTATTATTGGTTGTGTATTAAAATATATTTGTATAAAGCAAAGAAAACTGTGTGTATCAATCTTGTTGGCAAATATCATAAATTGGATACATATCGACATTTATTTAACTACTAAATATAAATTACAATTTAACTCAGTTTTAGGCTATTAGAAATTGCAATAGGTAACAACACATAATGAACTAATAACAATATTATTAATTACAATATCTTTACATCTGAATAATTTACATGAAATCTTAAAGTTAAACAGTTATTACTTAATCAACTGAACTTAACATTTAAAAATCTTTCACAGATAGTTATATTATTACAGGCAAACGGGAGAACGTAGGTTTCTTAAAAATAGGTCAGTGGGAGAGGCACTTGGTGGTATTATCACGTGATGTACGAACCACTTCCAAGTAGCCCTTTAACAACGAGAGTTCTCGTTTAGTGGAATCTTGTTACCGTGCAGGAATTTTGCCAAATACTCCCATTATTCTACGGCTGAATTATTGTAATGTCTATGGTTATTGAAGTAGAACGATTGTGAAGACAACGTTTATAGTCACTTTCTGATTTATCTCTCGTCCAGTACTTCGTGTAAGCGTTGATTGGATGCGGCTGTTAGTTTCTGCTACTACAGGATTTAATTAGTTGGCCCTGTACAGCTGTCATGCTCACATTCGGAAGCCCCCCAAAAAAATCCCCCCTCTTCTAATAACTGGTTGTGAATACTAAACTTGGTTGGGATAGCGTGGTCACAAGGTGGTGATGACAATAGAAACTTAAATAATTGCACGTAACTTGTAATTTTTGTAGTGCAACCACCTATATGAAATTGGTTTTAACCCTAAATCAACAGATATAATGATGTTTTCCAATCGTAATTCAGTTATTTTGACCTGAAAAATACGTAAGCTGTAACAAATAACACAGTTTAGATATAAAAGTTAAAATCTGTCGTCATTTTGTCACCATGTGCTTGTGACAAAATTCATTCAAAAATATAACTTTAGGGGCAAAAAAATATTTGTAAAAAGGTCGAAAACATTTTTTTAAAATCTTGTTTTTTAAAACAAAAAAATATTGGAAAACTGAAGTAAAATTATTGAATATGACAGGTTCTTGTTGACATAAGTGATAAAGATGAATGTATCAAACAAAAACTATATTTATATTCCTTCCTAAAACTTTCATTGATACTTAAAATTTCAGGTTATCTTACACTTAACATTAGTTCTTTGTAGTTGTACACAAAGCTTTTTCACTGCCACGTTTATAAATTAAAAATTTTCCCAGTGCCTGATTTAGTTTTATGTTTACAATTAAAAAGACAAGACACGTGTTTTAATCTTTCGTTACTTACCTGAAACTTTCCAATTGGCGGCTTAATTCGCAGTCAAGTATTGTGCTATAGACTTGAGATTCAGTGGCTATAAGGTGGTAAAGCCGACAATAAAGGGGATATTCTCTCCATGTCTTATATGCGCAATTTTAAACTGTCTAAATTCTATACAGTTTCTAATGCAAGGAATCATTTACAATGTGTTACGTAGTTATATTAAAGTGTAGGTTGTTAGATATTGAAACTAACCTTCTAATATAGTTATTCCCCCCTTTTTAACCTAATGTAGTTTTTATTTAGAAATTTCCAGTAGTTTTTAGACATCTTGATATCTACAGGCACACAGTACCAGTGTGCAAAAAACCTCTATTTTACTGTTTTAGATGTGCTGTTACAAAAGTGGTGAAGTATAACTTATTTTCCTTCGAAAAACCTAATGGAGAGATTAGAGTTACCCGATATTTGTGCCTTACTTCCCAGTATATCTTGCCTGTATCGAGAGTTGCAAAAAGTTTTTTTTCTTCGTTCGTTCCTGGCAGTTATTTTGATTTAAAAATAATTATCTCCTAAGAAATAATTACGTAATCAAGGG
>NW_013665847.1:427777-441079 GCF_000517525.1 Limulus polyphemus | reverse complement strand
GAATAATGAGCCGTATGGGAGAAGAAGAAGTAATAATAATTAATTAATTAATTTTAAAAAATTACACATATATATATTCCCGTATATATATACGTATGATGGTGAGGCAAGTAGGCAGAAGTGAAGGCAAGTCCAAGGCGTAGCAGGGGCCGGTTGATCTTTGAAGAAGGAGCAAGTCGGCAGCCGTTTTTGACAAGTTATCGAAACAAAATGGAGCAAACGGGCCTTTACAGGGTTTGGCGGGGATCAGTGGATCCAAGTGCCAAGGCTGGGATCTATAGATCCAATGCCAAAGAATTTGATGTGGGGGTGGGGAAGAGGAGTACCCCGAGAAAACCCACTTTCACTAGTCGGGACCAAATAGAAGCCCGACTAGTGCCTAGGTGAAGATCTAGTGACGGGTTGAATACCTGGAAAGATACTGAACAGTGAAATGATTAAGCAAAGAATATAATATGTTATGAGTAGTTTTGTTGATCATGGAGGTGTGGTAGTGGTGTTATGTATCATGTTGTATGGGGATAGGTATTTGTACAATTGTTTGGGGGTGGCGGCAATTTTAGGAAATTCGGCTGTGAGTGAATTTCGGTGGGTGGCTTTTTTGTAGTATTTGACGGCGAGTTTAGAAATGCGGTCTTGTATAGTGTGTAATGATGTGTGTTTTTCAACGTAGCACGCCGGTGTATAGTGAGGAAGGCGGAAGGCCGCGTCTTTTGTTGTTGTTGTTTGTTCATATGCAGAAAGGCGAGTTAGTATATTTGACTAGAACAACTATTCAGTATTTGGAACTATATTCCTGTTTGTTACTCTTCTTGAGACACAGCTGTGAAAATTCTATGGAAAAAAAAATGAAACAAAGGAATATTTTGTTACTATGTTCGGTAGTTTCAAACATGTTAGTTACTATGCTTCTCGACATAAACTATTTCAGTATTAAAGTTTTAACGTTTTATCTCTGACATTTGGCCTGGTGGCTAGGACACTCGACTTGCGGGATAGAAACCCGGTGCCGAAAATGCCCTTTCAGTTGTGTGTGTATGTGTTATAATATGTCAGTCAGTCACATTATTAATTTTTAAGGAGTTGGCAATGGGCGCTGTCATTTAGATGTCTTCCCCGTGGTCGGCAGGTCAAAGTTAGGGACGGTGGCAGATAGCTTTAGTAGTTTCAATATTTTAAAAAATCACATTAGTTTAAAGTTCGGACTAAGTGCAGCCAAGTGGTTAGAGTGCCATTTTTGGATCCAAAGTTTCGTGGTTCGAGCCCCGTTACCACTAAGAAAAAAAATGCATTCCGCACTCTAGGGTTGTGAGTGCGTTGTACGAGTGACGGTCAAATCTCAACGGTTGTTGGTGTTAGCCAGCTGCCTTCCCTCTAGCATATCACTTTAAAGTTAGGTATGACTAGTGCGGATAGCCCTCGAGTAGCTTTGGGCAAAATTCTGAGAACATCAGTAAATTAGCAGACTAAAGTTAAGATATGAACTAATTCTATGTTAATTAGTAACTAATTAAAGTATTAATATCTAGCAGTTAGTTGTAGGTAATTATATAGGTTACTAAGTATGAACATTGAACTCGATCACCACGGTGTCACTATACAGAAGTTAGCTTAGCTTGGCTTAGACAAATGATTTTTGATATTGAAAAAAATAATGAAGTGAATGTAATCTTCCCTCTTCAGAGATTTTTAAAGTCGTGCGCTCTAAGAATTATAGTCAACCATTTTTTCATGTTCTGGAATGGGTTAAATGATTTATATAACTTTGAATTTTCCATTCCAGAAGTCAGGCTTGAGATTCGTAGTATAATATATACCCAGTCAGTTTGAGGTTTATAAGTATCTTGTATAATATATTATACACAATTAATTTGGGTTAGATAAACTTACTATTAACACGAGAATACAAGAAAACGAGTCATAGCCAAATAGTTGTTATTGCTAATCTATCGCTTCTGAGAATATTAACAGATGCATTTTTCGTAAAATCTAGGCATTAGTCAGGTTATGGAGAAACACGTTTACGATGTTTTTCAAATACATTCAAGAATTGTATGTTTGCTAAACATTGCTTGACAGTTTGATTACAAAACAATAATACTTGTATTTACACTAAAGGGGGGTGCGGCATGGCCAGGCGGCTTAGGCGCTTGTCTCGTAATCTGAGGGTCGTGAGTTCGAATTCTCGTCCCACCAAACATGCTCGTCTTTTCAGCCGTGGGGGCGTTATAAAGTGACAGTCAATCCCACTATTCGTTGGCAGTGGGTGGTGATGACTAGCTGCTTTCCCTCTTGTATTTTACTGCTAAATTAGGGACGGCTAGCGCAGATAGCCCTCGTGTAGCTTTGCACGAAATTCAAAAACAAACAAACACTGAAGACAACAATAACTTGTCTTTACTATTATTGCCATCTTTAAGAATTCACATTTTTAAGCGCATTTATAATATTCTTATTTTTGTTACCAGAAACGTTTTGATGTACCGCATTGGAATTTTAATTTCGTTTTCAACTCTTTAAAAAGAGTCGAAATGGAGAACGCATATATACGATTATATAAATTTGTGTATAGTTAAACCATCTTAGTCTTTTTTTTAGGAACTTAACGCATTCGTTGCTTTATACTCTATCGCTTTTTATTTCTAGCTCATCTTTTGAAATCCCATTTTGATGTGTTCAAGAGAGAGATGATATTTACTTTTAATAATAATCTAGAGGGTTTATCAAAAGATAATTACATTTAAAGATGAGTGGATTTATTCGAATATGGTTGTATTAAGTTTAATCTGTTTGATTATGTAACTATGATTACCTGAAGGAACAAGATTTAAAGTCGTCATGCTAACTTTGTGAATAGTCAAATTAATTAAGTTAAGAGTGGTGAAGAGAGCGCGTATATCATGCGTGATCTTTGTAGGTCAAAGGATGTGCTTTGTAGACTGTAGTTTTCTGTCCAGGACCAGAAGTACGAGGAAAATTGAATTTATGGGTATATCAACCTATTTTAATGTGCAGGTTTATTATCACCGTACAATAACTGATATATTCCAGGCTCGGAAATTTACATTGTCTAAAACAGGCTTTTGTTAGCTCAACGTTAAGTGTGTGGTTCCAGAAGGTATTCAAATTTATGAAACAAAACCTCAAGGGAAGACAAAAGCGGAACATTTACTTCCTAATCGTATGGCTGATTCTGACAACGACGTTGAATCCGATTTATGTGCACTACTTTCTTGTACACTGTTATTGTTTTGTTGGTTTAACGAATTAAAGGCTGCAAGATTTAAAACCGGTAAGCTAAAACATTGATTAGTAGCTATTTATTTTATTAATGACGTTTGTTTGATTTCGTTTGAAATAATTTGTCTACTATTTGTTCAATTTATTAACGTCAAAGTGTTTTAATACTTTTTTAAAAGACAATACAGATTTTATTTAAAACTGTACTGGGGAGTTTTAAACATCAAGTTAATTCATTTTTCCTTGATTTATGTTTGAACTAATTTTAAGGTTTTATAATTAACGAACTCGGTTCATAACACTTTAAATTTGTTTTTATTCAATATGTGTTGAATACCTATTTCTCTATTATCAATTTCTAAAATAATTCTCAAAAGCGAGTTTTCATCATAGGTCTGAAACAATAGCTTATACTTTTTTACAAGTTGAAAAAGGAGAGTTTCTTTGATTCCAGGGAGGAATGATGAACCAGATACAGACCGGATATTATGTAGCAGTTGCAGTATTGGCATCTGTGTGCTATTTGAACTCGTTAGGTTGTGGGTTTGTTTTCGACGACGTGTCAGCAGTTAAAGACAATCGGGACCTGAGACCCGAGACGCCTTTTGTCAACCTTTTTTGGAATGACTTTTGGGGAACGCCTATTCATAAGGTATGTATGGGTTTTACGTTGAAGTCTAGTTGCACTTCTGAATGTTTTTTGGTGTGTGTGTGTGTGTGTGTGTGTTTATGCACTTGTTTACTGCTGCCACCTTGAAATAAATAAATTTGTTCTGCTTTTAATACAGGTAAACCTGTCACAAAAACTTTTTATTCTTTGTGGCTACGTGTACTTCCACAGTTCAGAACCATTTTATACAAATAGTGTGTTGCTCATATCAGTAGATAACTTGAGTGTTCGAAATTTTTTACCTTGTTCCAGTAGTTTCTCTGTCCTGTCTTTCCACCCTCCTCTTTCAAGCATAGTTATACAATATATATTGAAATGTCTCGGGTTTAGACTTCAGACACAAAGTAAAATTTGATTTTTTTATCACTTTAAAAATTTTTTCTTTCTTTTGAGTTGAGACTTTCAAAACATTTACTAAACCATATTTTGCGTCCTAAATCAAAACATCAATGTTTAAGTATGAGTGTTTTGCATTCAGACTGTTTAATATTTCCGTTTAAAACATATTTTATGTCTCAAAATAAATTATCTCAGGTATTTTGTAAAAAAAAAATGCTTGTAACTTTTGAGATACGAATTGTCTTTTTGTTCATCTATATGCTTCAGATGGAGATGTTAAAAATTTACAAATAAACTTAGAAACTTGAAGTGTATATATATTGTTAGATAGTATATACTCGTCTTCTTCCATTGCTCAAAGTTGCTACCTATAAGATTATAAACATAAATTACTGGGACCAGTAACATAATCAGGCTCCTTAATTTATTTTATATCGTAATCAAATTGTGAAATTCGATGAGAATGTAATCTAGAACTCAGTCTATATCTTTCACTATTTCTTACTGAAAATTTAATCCTCACCAGTAACCGTGGTTAATGGCGAATCGCAAAACGATAAGAGGTCTATTGCATGGACGTCCGCAGGAAGAGGCATTTGCCTCCCCTTACATTTTACAAAAAAAATGCACATATTGTGATGTTAATTTCACATTGTAGTTAAACTGAATATTTTTTGTAATTATTATTATAACTCTAAATTTGTGTTTGCGTTTAAGCACATATAATACGTTTTTCTTTTTTTTTGTCTGTTGACTTATACCGTAAAAGCTGATTCCCTACATACATGTTTTGCCCCCATCCTGAAAATATTTCTATGGGCGCCCATGGTCTTTTGTTTAAGTTGTCGTTATTAATCACGATGAACATTTAATTTGTAAAAGTAATAGCATACGTGCCGAGCTTAAAAAGTAGTGTTATAAATGGGGGCATGGGCCAGACTTTTCGAGAGTTTTGAACTGTGGCACATGAATATTCGTTCGATGCGAAGGTTCACATGCTACTCGACATTTAACTTGATTTTCGCTTGGCGTCTGCTTCACATACTTCACTTTAAAGCGATATAATTGAAGTGGCTTCCAAACTCGAACTGCTCTATCTTTAATGGTCCACTTGAGTTCCTTTACTATATGTCATTGGAATTGGTTCCGCCAGCTCCTCACAAGTTGTGACGCCAGACAGGCGGCCAACATCTCTGCTTTATATACATAGATTTGAATAATATGTAATATTGATGCAACTAATTTGTTGTTTTTTTTTCTACGATTCATCGTATCAGCGGTTTAACGACGATTGTTTTTTTCTTCACTATCATAATTGTAGCGAGTAAATCCATAGATTGGACTTCACGCTATTTTATCTCCGAAAAATCACAATTTTGGTGATGAGAGAAAAAAATTACATTTCTTTAAACAGTTTGTATATTTAGTAATTTATAAGAATAAATCGGTGGTGTTAATCTTTTATATTCTCCAAATACCTATATAAATATAGATTTACTGTGGTGAGTAAAGGATGCTAAAACACAATACTCGAAAATAAACTATCTGGAATTAAATTGTCTAGTTTTCATACGTGAATCCACACACGTCAGGAAGATATAAGCCTTGTTCAAACTTTAATGGTTTGAAAGTACCCGTTTTGTCAATCATTTATTTTGCATTTATGCGCAAATTTGCAAAAACGAAACCATTATAAGCATTTATTTTACAATATTCCATATTAATGAATATTTAAAAGTATAGATAAACTCTAAAACAAACATATTCCATATAACAAAAACCACAAGTAATGTAAAATATATTTAATTTGATAAAGTTATGAATATTAACTAAGTATGACTTTGTTTCTAGAAAATAAAAATTTTCTTTTTTCTTAGGCAAAAGGTAATAATTCAATATGATGTTTACAAAATCATGAACACTGGTGTTTAAACTGAAAACGAAATCGTTTCATGTTGTCTCTTGTATTAAAATTCACAAAACAAATGTATTTCAATGCAAAACGTCTGTAGCAGTTCAAAAAATAATAATTTAGTCATGTTATATCACAGACGTTTTCTTTTTGGTTTGAGACACATTTCTTGTTGTAGTTATGTTCCACGTGTTTACAATGGTAATAAACGTTGTTGTTTTTTCTATCTTATTTTGTACACCATATTTACGATTTTGGTATTCCAAATTTAATTTTATTCGTGTAAGTAAAGAAAGTGTGGTGAAATAATTACCACCAAAAATTCACATAATATCCCGAGATTAATAACGGTAATACGACATACACTGTAGGCATCTCTTGCAACTGGACATCAATTCGTGTGCTTGTGTGTGAATGTATAATATATATATATATATATATATATATATAGCATAGGCTCGAACATAAACCTTACAAAATTCATCATTCAAAAATAAAATGCAGACACAAACCCACCCAATGAACTTGGAATAGGAAGGAATTTCAAATACCAGTGAAAATATTTGAATTTTGAATGAAGGAGTTTGACATTTTGTAGCTAGCTGAAGGAAGGAATATGAATAAATCATGAAACATACGCCGTTCATAATCAAAACCACGTTATCAAAATCTCGTAGTTGGGAGAAACACGATATAACAAAAAACGAGGGTTCTTGTAAGGTAATAAAAAAAATGAAAACGGTGAAATTAAAATTGTTCTACTTGGGTTAGAAGAAACTGTTTCTATCAAGATGTGTAAAAACTGCAGTGTTTTTATGCCGTAAAAAAGGGGAAATAGAAAGTCGTAAGATTGGAATACCGTATTAAAGTATCTAGCGGCATGTATTCGATCGAGAACAACAACATGTTTATATATCGTTATTTCGTTCAGCAATATTGTGTTTATATAGTCCTTGCTGTCTTGTGGTTTTCTAAATACAGCCAATCCTGTTGGTATACTTTTATAATATTTTCAGTCAAAAGTGGGTCGAATACTTGTCTTTCAGTTTGACGTTCTTTCTGATTGAAGTCAATTCTCTGTGTTTCCGTTTTCAGTTAAAATTTTTTCCTTGTTTTTGTTGTTCGAACCCTGAATTTCACTACCTCCTGGCTTTTCTTTTGCTGTTGTTTTTCATTAAATCTGTCTTTTTTGTTTTGTTTTGTTTAACGTGTAGGTTTAAATATTAGTTAGAATTGTAAATATACAAATACATGTATTAGTGAGCTGTTGGAGGTTTAACTTGTAGCCCACAGTTCGTTTCATCTGATATTATGTAAGAGAGAGAGGGAAGAAACTCCCCTTGGAACCTTGTTTGTAGTGTAAGCCTAAAATGTGTGTTCAGAAGATCGGCATGAATAATGTTTTTACTTATGTGGCGCAATCTTTATTTTTGATAAAGTTTTTGTTTAATAATTTAAAAGAAATGTTTCTATATAGCCGAACCACAGACTTTGCAATAAATAGCATAAACAAATACACTAGAAAAATTTAGTGTAACGTCATTTCCACCAGAAATGTTGGGTGAATTATAATATAATTGTCCCAGTGATATTCGCATATACTTTTTTTAATGTAGATGTGCCATAAAATACAAAATACACCAAAAATGATTGGGTTAATGTTTTATAACATTTTTATATAACCAAATAAACCAATAGAGCTGAACATTACGGTGTATTAGGATCACTGTTTATTCACTGAACATAGTTTATGAATCGGTTTCATTGACAGTGGTTATAGCCCGGGCAACATTAGTATGACCAAACTGAAACTTAGGGTTTGACCGAAACAGTTTCGCTAAGAGAGAGTCGCATTTGGAGAAAAGTATATATATTCAGTAAAGAAAATAACTTTACCCACCGTTGACGTTAATACAATGTCGATATTTGTGAAACATAACGTTTGATAAAGTATTGGCGTCCAAGAAGTTCCCAACGGTGATCTGACTTTGACCAGGACTTCTGGTCAACTGGTGCATAACCCAATGGTTTTATGTTTTTTTTTTCAAGTATCCACCATAATCCTAATAATTTGACACCGGGTGTTGTACAGCATTGAGCCAGTGTAGTCATGTTGCAGGTGTGAAAGATCGTATACAGTTGAATATAAAGCCTTGTTAATATATTATAGTCATTAAATCTGCTTTTCAGAAGTACAATCAGGTTTATGTTTTAATTCATACTGACATCTTTCCACACCATTGTTGAATCACCACTGAAAGTCTAATATTCAACAATTTAGTACTGACCATATCAGTTAATCTGTGGTTTTCCGCAAACAAACCCACGTATTATTGATAACGAACTGAAACCTTGATACAGTTGTGAGAAGTACATGCGACCAATAGCGTCACTGTCAATTATATTGATATCAACAAAAGGCAAAAACAAGCTTTGGAGGCGGAACTTAAGTATGAAACTATATCTACTATAACTCTTAATTTACACGAAATTTAGCAAATAGTCAGTAAACGTTACATATAAGTCGTTCGCAAAAAATGAAACTTTTTACCTAATACACTACAAATTTAATGTAACGTCATTTCCACCAGAAATGCTGGGTGAATTATAATATGATTGTCCCAGTGATATTCGTATACACTATTTTTTTATAATGTAGATGTGCTAGATTTTGTCCGTAAACTTAAGAAAACCTATACTGAATCAGTTCGAGTGGAAGTTGACTTTCATATCGAGAATAAAAATACTTTTTTCATCTTACAGTTTCATGTTTTAATTGCATAGCCTTTAGAACCTTTATTCTCCACTCAAACACTATATACAGGCTTTTAACCACACATACACACACTAAATATCTCTAAATTACTCTCTTTTTTTTTTCTGTCGAGAAAAACTGCACATTGTAACAGACAATTACAATTTATCTTTACGGCCAACGCTAATAATTTCCATTTGATTTGACTTTACAGTTGCATCTAGACCTACTCAGAGTACGGCTATAGCTATTTATTACGCAGAATAGCTTTGTTTAAATAAAGGTCCATTTACCAAGAATGACACACAATATTTGCTTTACTTCATTTAATTTAAGGTTTTTTATACAACCTAGTGATTTTCTAATTTTTACATTTTAGTTACTTTTTTTTATAGTTAAAATGTTAAATGGGTGGATAATGTTTACCATTTTCGCAAGTTATTTTCTTATGTGCATGTACAGTGTTAGCTGCATAGCCCGTTTATTTACACACCTAGTTCTTCTGAGATAATGGACTTTCAAGATTCTTATTCCATAGTGTTGTGACAACGAATGTTAATATCCTCAACTCATTAAACATGTTGAAAGCTTCCAGTCAGTAAAATTATCTTGACATCGATCCAATGCAATCAGCTGTAGACTACAATGACAATTCCAATATTTTTGTTGTTTGTATTTAAAACGATAGCTAGTCGTCAGGGGCGGCTGATTCCCTGAACCCCCCACCAACATCTACCCTTTACACTTTTTATTTGTTATGAACCTACGAATTTCTTTCTTCATTTAGTTTGACTTATATCGCGAAAAACAAAAACTTCGGATTATCGGGAGTTCAGGAATACTGTGCGGTTACAATTTAGTTACTTCGGAAATCTTGCCTTTTTCTCGAGCTTTTGTACTCGTACGATAAAGTTCATGTCAGCACTAGGCGTACTTCTTAGCAAGAATAGTGTGGGCACGGAAGTTATTTTTTTAAATTTCAAATACACAATTAGAATACAAAATATTGCTACGCATATAAATAAGAATGTGCTGAAACTAAAATAATTTATCTGCCTTTTTAATTAAACTAGAAATGGGTTGAATAATTTCCATACATAGTCAAGCAGAGTTCTTCTGGCAAAACAATAAAAACGACAGCAGATTTCTCAAAACTGGTTATCTCATCGACTCCAGGTCTCATAGCATCCAGTAAATTGAAATCATCGCTTTCTGTTACTTAGAAATTATCCAATAGCAAATGTAGACAGGGTGTACTAGGAGGGTTTAACTTTATTATTTATATCTCGGTAAAATAAGAAGAATGGGGGCTACAAATTGACTTTTTATCTCGGAAATTTCTATTATAAGTGTGAAATTTCTCGGAAAATTAGGAAATTACGTAGAGGTTGAAAAAACATCTAAAATTGGCAATTCGGAGCTACCTAATTACATGATGCAGAGAAGATTGAAAATTTATTTGAATATTCCTATTTAAAATTAAAGAATTAAAACTTTGTGATATTAAAAGTTGAATTATAAACTACGTTTTGACGCCAAGTTTATTAACATGCATTGAGAATAAACTTGTTTCATTAAATTTTAATTGTAACTTTAAAAGGTCGTGACATGTGCATTTGTCGGTCAAAATGACCGAACCTGTATACTTAGGAAACAGGTTTTCTTTTCAACTTGAACCCTAACTGCTGAACTCTGTTCCTTACTTTTGGTCACAGTTAATCACTGCATTTCCTTTCTAGAAGTCGGTGTTAAAATAATAGTTAATTAATTTCTAATTTAGGTCAGCCTGTATATATAAACCATACACAAACAATAAAAAACTGATGCTGTAGCTGTCTGTGATTTTAAACACATGCTGTCAGGTTTCATGTTCAAAACTTAATGAATATTTTTAAAGACGACGAATCGTAAAGACGTTTGAAATAGCTTTGCTTAAAAAGTTTATTGGGAAGCTCGTGTGAAATACATTTTTAATTTGAAAGATCCTATAACTCTAAATTGTGAATTTTTATACTTAATCTTTGAACTAGAATATATACAGACACACATTTATTGAAATGCGTTAAAAAGCTAAACCTGTAGAAAAGCAAGATTTTTTATTTAATTTAAAGAATATAAACGTACTAGTTATGTCAGTGACATAATTGTACGATTACAACATAAACGTGTAACTACGAAAATACGTTGTTACCATAGCAAACAATGTTAGTTTATAATATAGTAAGAACACAAAATATAAGCTGTTTTACTATAAAGTACTACTAAGCAGTTGTAATTAATAATAAGTGTGATAAATATTTTGATACTGAGTAAACATTATACTTATCAAATCACAAGCAAAAAGTACCCGTCCCCAGTGATGGGAAAAGTTTAAGTTAATCTGTCAATTTAAATTATTTCATAGACTTTATAAGGGTTAATTGTGTTGCACTCTTAATTTCACTCAGAACCAAAGCTCTGAGCTACTTATTCCGCCAACCGCGAAAAGTAATTGTTCAACCATGTTAAGAGCCGCTCAACAATAACATACCGTAAATCTACATTTTTATTTTTGAAGTCACATTTTGAAATGTGAATGATAGTGGAATTAATTCCTAACAATATAATATAGAATATCCTGCTTGCGAAATAAAATTTGGCATCAACATTATTCATGCCTATTCTCCCGTCATTTGAAAAGTGAATGTTGAGCTTTGCGTGCGGAACTTTTCAAACGGGAGACAGAAGAGCGCTCAGACAGACACCACAATTCGTAATATATATAAGATATTTTGTTTTTACATGCTGCAACCTGTTGAAATTTTATTAGTTTTTCTTTTTTTTGAAGACACTTTCTTTGCTCAAAATATAACCCTACATCCCTAGCAACTACGTTTAACAGAATGGTTTAAGTAGCTGTAATTCATCACACTGAATACAGCAAGCATGTTTTACAGTCAGAAAGAAGTGTCACTGATTTTAGCTGTGTATCAAAACCATTTATATAGTAACTTAAAAATGTCAATTGACAGTCCTTTACCATCAGTGGACATAACTAATAATATCTTGATTATTCTAGTTTTAAGGTTTTTAGTTCTGTGATGTAAGACATGCCTTCTTTTAGTATTCTGTGAAACTTCTGATTGACTTAAATGTGTTGTATAGTAGAGTGGAAATTTTCATCTTTAGTTTTGTATCAGAAAAAGTACATTTCGTCTATGAGTATTCACCCAGTTTAAAGCTGTTTCTTCAGTAAATTCTAAGCATAAGTTAATTGAGTACTGTCAGGACTGATATACTTCTGAAAATTGTTAACTAAATAAATGACAGTAAGGTGTGTGTGTATTGCTTGAAACAAAATTTAGCAGAGTGACTAGGGGTCATTTCAAAATCTGTGTGTGAGAATTCTTCATTGGTGAATCTGGTTACTAAATGTTATTGTATGATAATTTAGAAATGGATAAATAGGTTTTTCTGTTATTCTATACACTATAAAATTTTATTTAATCAATATGTGTTAGGTAACCAGGAAACTGAAATTCATAATTAACATAAATGTAGATTGACCTTTAGTTTATGCTTAAATGTAATCTGCTAATTTTATCATATATGTTCAAATAAATTATTGCTTTTTGAATAAATATTGGTGTAAATATTTCAGCACAGCTTGATGATTCATAAAAGTTTATAAAAGCTGTAGAAAATAGCAATTTTGATCTAAAGTAAAAGTTTTAATTAACTGATTTTTATTTTGCATTATCTGTAGTATCTTCCAGGTTTTAATTTATTAAATCTTGATACTTACTAATGCTCAAGATCATATTTGCCATTTATACTCATCTTTATAGCTTTAAATGAGCTATATGCCAGGTTAGTAACTGTCATTTACCATTGAAGTTAAATAAAAGTTTTTTGTATATAATTTACAGAAGCCAACCCATAACCCTGAAGCTTTCTGTTTGTAAGATTTTGGTAATACTATTTACATACGCAATACAGTTGTCTTGCACATTACTGTTGTTTTCCGTTAAGCCATTTAAAATTATTTTAACTGTTATGATTTTTACAAACTGTTCCATAAGTCTGATAAATGTTTTCCTTGTCCCATTAATTTTTTTTGTTTTTTTTTTTTTGTTAGGAGCATAGCCATAAGTCTTACAGACCCTTGTGTGTCCTAACATTCCGGTTGAACTATCTTATAAGTGAGCTTGAGCCCTTTAGTTATCATTTGATAAACATCATCCTTCATGTCATTGTTTGTCTTCTCTTCCTTGGGTGAGTTATTGAAAATATTTAATTCTTTAGGGTTAAATTCTAACCTTTTACAGAATTTAATATTTTTTAAACATGTGGTGTTAAAGTAACAAAGTGTTTATTGTGATCTTTAACATACAGACTAAATAAAGG
>NW_013665847.1:416715-426777 GCF_000517525.1 Limulus polyphemus | reverse complement strand
AAGGTAACAAAAAGTGTTATTGTGATCTTTTAACATACAGACTAAATAAAAGGTTTACACTGTAATGAAATGGAAATTTGATTATCTAATTATTTCTCAATTTAGTTTGTTTGTGGGTAAAAACCTTTCATTAAGCTAAATGTAGGTTTATCACTGATGTATCAAAAATTTTGCTGTAATAACTTGCATAGTTGTGATTTTAAATTATTTGTGTTCATACTGTTAATCCACCTTTAGAGTTTGTAGTTATAACATGTGATTTTTTTTTTTTGTCTCCTGTAAAAGCTACGATAACATTGTTTTGAATATTTTCTGTAGTTTTCATTACATCCCTGTATAATGTTTCAGCTCAAATTTGTTTTGGATAGTTAATGTCATCAAACATCATAATATAACACATGATAATTTGCACACAATAATTTGCCCCACTTGTTTTGTTAGTGTTTATACAAATGAAACTCAAATCATACATTGCACAGTTTAATACTTGTTTATATCCAACTATATCAGTATAATAAGTATAAAGATATGCACAGTTTGTGAAGCATCAAAAGCATAATTTCTGTGGTGGGTCAGTGGTAAGTTTCTGGACTTAAAATGCTAAAAATCAGGAATTTCCATGCAGTGGACAGAGTGCATGGAGCCCATTGTGTAGCTTTGCACTAAAAAGATAACCAAAACACTGTTTACTTAATTTGTTTTTTGAATTATAGCATTGGTTAAATTCATTAAGAAAACATTTAAAAAACAGAAATCTTTCTCAGTATCAACTCATTTACTACATATAATTGTAGTTTAAAAAATGTAAAACATATCTTTTCTTTCAACTAATTTTCCTTGAGTCGTTATAGTAATGTCTGAAAAGTCTTTTGACTATAAAGATACCTTAATGTTATGTTCCTTATTTGTTTACTTAGGATAACTCGTCGCTTCCTACCAGAGGGTGCTAGTTTTATTGCAGCCATCCTTTTTGCCATCCATCCTATCCACACTGAAGCAGTAAGTTAATATGTTGCATGGAATAATTAATACTCACAAAATCTTCAGTAAATTGTACACCTTATTCATTGTAACCAAAACAAATGTTCTAAAAATATGCCTACTGAATGACCCAACTATGTTTTATCTTTAAGCATTCTTGAAATTTGTCAGTTTGAGATAGTGACATTAAAACTAAACAAGCAGTAGAAACCAAAAAAATATGTTTAATAAAATTATTTTGTAATAGATCTAAAATTACCTTAATGAGAACTTAAATAGAAATTTTTTACTGAAACTAATCCTGTTATTTCCTAATGCAATTTTCATTTTACTTTGAATAGTATAAGCTTGGTGTATTGTTCATTTTTATCCAGACTACAAGCAAAATTAAATGTTTCTATAGGTGACAGGAGTAGTTGGGAGGGCAGAGATCTTGTCTTCAGTGTTTTTCCTTCTTGCCTTTTCATCCTACACTAAGGCAGCAGTGAGAGCTCATCAAACAGGTATGTGCTGTAATTAGAAATTGTGACATTGCATTATCAATGTGAATTAGTTTCCATTAAAATAAGGGTGGTGTTTCAAGTGAAAGACTTCTAAGCAATGTGTTGAAACAGCATTCAAGTTTCTGATTACAGCAATGTGAATAAGGTTTCACTTAAATAAAGATGGTATTTCAAGTAAAGAAATTTTGATCAAAGTTATCTCAGAAGTCTGAGAAAGGCTGCATCTTTTACCTTAACTTTAAAAAAAATTTCAAATGCCACAGTTGCAGTGATTTGTAAGCTGAAGTAAAAATCTGATAATGGAACAAAATGAAATCTTTTTTTTTTATACTCCTCCCACAATTGAAGTTTAGAATCTATTTACAGTGATATATATTCAGGTAGTTTTTCAAATATTTCCATGTATGTGTTCTGCATTAATTAATGACATGAAGCTTTAAGGTTAGAACCACATAGACACTTGGCTGCTTGTACACATTATTTAAAGGGAAGGCATCCCTGAGCATACTTCCCACAGGTAGTGATGAGATACTCATCAAGAACGTGATAAAGATCTGTTGAGTGAACCCATGCATCACCACATGAGTCTGAGGGACATTTCATCTTACATAGAGGGAGTTTTATTGGCAGTGCAGTTTGAAATGACCACATCAAACTGTGTGCTGGAGTAGAGGAAGAAATTGGCAACAAATCTGTAGACTAAGCTGGATGATGACGAGAAGCAACATCTACAGCCAACTCTAATGCAGCAAGTTCTGCAAAGCATCTTGGTGCAATATTCATGGTTTCCTGTGAGATACTGGGCTGTTTAGGCCTAGTTATAATTGCATGCCACATTTCCAGCCAGAGTTGGACTTCTGAAAGCACTAAAAGTTTGGGAGAAAGAGTTCCTGCTTCAACTGGAGATTACCTTGGTCACAAGTTACAGGACCATCCATATCTTGTTGTCAGGAGGGACTACTGTATGTGATTACCATTCAGACTGATGCTGCAACAGGTACATGAAGGTCAACAGTGAGTTATGGTTGCAGATTCTCTAGCTAGTTTAAAATAGTATACCCTGGGTTGAATCTGGCTGTTAGCTTGGGCAAATGCAACAGTCTTTGTTTAAGAGAAGGTTTAGATAGAAAAACTATACTTGAAAGAAGACTTCTGTGTTCTGCATCTACCTATAATTTTTAGCATTGCAGATGCATTCTGTCTGATATTTAATCTATTTAAAAAGCAACAACTTATCAGTATAGAGATATCAATCTGCAGAAAAATAAAATTTTTCTGATTGAAAGTTAAATTACTTTCTTTTCTGCTTTGGAAAATAAACTATTTAAGTATGCTTACTTTGAGATGTTAACACCATTTCACCATGAAAAAAGCAACAAGTCAAATGTGTGAATATAACAAAAAGTCAAAAATAAAACAAAGACTCAATATTAAGCTACTAATCCCATCAGCAACTAGTCCAATTGTATTTCTTACATGCACCAGAGTAATGAGTTAGCATTAATGTCAAGTGCTGGACCCCGACCCTAATCTTACTTGAGAGTGCAGTATTACATTAAGCTATCTCAAAATAGGAATAGTTGTTCACATGCTAACACAATGTGTAGAATCCCAGAGCCACTGACTTAGAATCACATTTTCTTATATTATGTATAATACTTTTAACTAATCAAATTCCAATTTGTTTTACCTGAAATGATAGAAATAAAAAGATTTTGGTAGTTCCAAAATGAAATACAGAAGATGGAATAACTTTTGGCTTACAAATGACTCCCAAAGTTTTTTTGTTGGCATAACATGTGTGAAATTAAGGATGAAAAAGCATTCAAATGCCATAGTTATGATGGATGTCCTAAGGTGAGGTATTTGAACTAAAGAAACACATTCTTACCATTTTCAAACCATAAAACAATCTATTTTAATGTTCTAATAAGTTTGTTTTGCAACTATGAAAAACATATTAGATGTTTCATATATAGTAAAGAATTGCCATTCTAATCATAAATATTTGTGGTATAGCAAAAACATTTTCCTGTGCTTTTCTTCCTTATGTCCTTGCCTGTTTACATGTGTTTAGGAGACCTTCTTTCTATGCCAACAGTAAGTATATGTCTAAACAAACATAGAAGCTAATCAGTTGGTGAAAAGCACTTACTATTGTGAATAAAGATTTTAAGAATTTTTTCACTTGCATTTGCTTATCTTCATTTACTGTCCATATTCATTAGAAATCTCTGCATAACATTTATGGACCTGCATTTTGTTGATACGTAATTTCTGATTAGATAGACAACAATATTATTAGTACTACACCTCACATGGTCTATTTTCAAGATACCTTAAGGGCAAACCAAATATTTTCTGTTGTTTCTAACCTTTGTCTCTGTTCCCGTGTTAATTTAGGCAATGAACAAATAGATGGATTTCGACATTGCTTTTACTGCAAAAACCAATCAAGATAAAAAAATCTGATAAACTTGTCACGTAACTTTATGTTGCTTTTCATGATACTAATTTAGATTTTAGTCTTAAGAATAAATAGAAATTCAGTGATTTTGTGAAGTTAGTTTTTACTTATTTACAGTTCGTCAAGGTCTCCAATGAACATAAATGTATTAACCTTATTTCTACTCGGTCAATTTCCAGTTACTACCTTTAGAAACTAGTGCTGTGTTGTAACAAGTTTGCCTTCTTCAGTTCTTTACAAAGAGGAATAATTCATGTTAAAAATACAAATGGCAACTATTAGAAAATTATTGGTTATATAGCACGTAAAATTGTGTTTATAGGAAAAATTTCATTCAAAATAATTTTGTGTATTTAAATGTTTATCACATGGATGGATGGATAGATAGATAAATATAATTATGGAAAGTTTGAAGGAGGGAGTTATCAATAAAAACTTTGCAACTATGTACTTAATATTTTTATGTTTATTACTGTTCATGTGTGTGTTTTATGGTTATTATTGAAACTTGCAGAGTGGTCTCCATTCCTTCACTGTATACTTTTTGTGACAGCAGCAACACTGTGTAAGGAACAAGGAATCACAGTTGTGGGAGTTTGTGGTATATATGAAATGTTTGTTGTTCAGAAGGTAAGATTAATTGTAGTTAAGTGGATATGAATGTACAGCTCAGTTGCCTTAACTTATAGCATTAGAAGCATCTGTGTTTTTATAGATACCGTACCAATATGTTTCAATGTACTATTTTATTTTGCTTTTCTTAGTGAGTAGAGAATGGAGACCCATTAAAAAAAACTATTTTTTCATGAGAACAATGATTTCAAGTGGAAAGTACAGTAGTTGAAAGACCAATGGCAAAGTTTTATTTTTCTACATATGAAATTAGAAATTATTGAATAACCAAGCAACATCACATCCCACAATATTCATTACCATTTTCATAACCTAAAATAGCCATTTTTGCCCTCACGATATAAAATAGTCACTTCCAACCTCAGCCTATGGCACTTACTTCCACCCTCACAATGTTATCCCATGGTGGCCAGAGCTCAGTTAGTCCATTGTGTGGTTTTGAGCTTAAACAATCCTCACAATCTACAGCAGTCACTTCCATCCTCAAAATTTACAATATTCATTACCATTCTAACAACCTACAGTAATCACATCCATTCCCATTGCCTACAGTGGTCACTTCTGTTCTCAAATCTAGAGCAGTTACTTCCACCCTCAAAATCTACAATATTAATTACCATCCTCACTGTCTACAGTGGTCACTTCCATCCTCAAATCTACAGCTCTACAATATTCATTACCATTCTCACTGTCTACAGTGGTCACTTCTGTTCTTAAATCTACAGCAGTTACTTCCACCCTCAAAATCTACAATATTAATTACCATCCTCACTGTCTACAGTGGTCACTTCCATCCTCAAATCTACAGCTCTACAATATTCATTACCAATCTCACAACCTAGAATAATATCATCCATTCACATTGTCTACAGTGATTACTTTTATCCTAATTGTCTACAGTGGTCACTTCCATCCTCAAATCTACAGCTCTACAATATTCATTACCATTCTCACTGTCTACAGTGGTCACTTCCATCCTCAAATCTACAGCTCTACAATATTCATTACCATTCTCACTGTCTACAGTGGTCACTTCCATCCTCACAATCTACAATATTCATTACCAATCTCACAACCTACAATAATCTCATCCATTTACGTTGTCTACAGTGATCACTTTTATCCTAATTGTCTACAGTAGTGACTTCCATCTTCATTGTCTACAATAATCACTACCACTACACAGTCTACAATAATTGTTTCCATCCTCACTATATTCAATAGCCACTTCTAGTGAAAGAGCTGCCCTATCCAGGAGAATAGCTGTGTCACCAAAAATCTATAACCCAAATGCTGAGCAATCGAATCAAGGGGCCAGCTTGTATGAAAGGATAACTTGATGAGTTAATCAAAGGAAGACTATTAGTACAAAAAGTTCAATTTAATTTACATAAATCAAAACATAGTAATTTCATACTAGTTATATAATATCTGTATTTTTGAACTGATAAACTGCAAATGATGCATTTCATGTTCCATTGAGGATCTAAAAAAAAACAAGCTCATGAATGTTATTTATTTGCTTCTTCTATTTTCAACACAGAACAAAATGTTGATGTATCTATATTTATAATGGATCAAATCTAAGGTCAAAGCCCCCTATAGATGTATTGTGTTGATGCCAAAAAAGTCACATGGTCTATAGTTTGCCCCATTGGGCATTAAGTGCTTACATTCATCTCTGATGAAAAATGGCAGATTTATCTTGTAATATAATGTTATATGATGCTATAATTCATCTTGATGATGTACATAAATACATATACATATATATATATATATATATTAAGAAACTGAATAGCACTGTTTTATTTATTTATTTATTTTTTTACAACTGGTTACAAAATTAAACGCATGCATATATTCTGTTGATATAGATTTATGTCTAATATGGTTTCAATGAATATAACAGAAAGTTTTGTGATGTCACATGCAAGACCTCTGTAGGCTTCTCCATCCTCTGATATCTCGGATAAATCCCCATAGTTTGTGACACTTCAATATACTGACAATTGACTGTACTTGTAAATTTTCAGAAAGTTCTTTGATGCTAATATTTTGTAAAATATTCCAGTGAAAGCTGCTAAAAATCACTAACAGACAATCACATATATCTCATAATAAACAACTAGATATTAAATATCAATTCAAATATGATTAATTCAAGGTGATGTTTGTGTATTTTTTTTTTTTTTACCACTAAAGCTGTGATCTACAAACACCATCACACTCAGCTAGTACAATGTGTGTTAAATAAAAAGTAAATTATTGGTGATGATAATTTCACAACTTAATGAATTTATTTAAATTGAGAAACAGCTGATGAATGATGTTGAAATGCATTTGTTGCTTTGGTGCCATGTTCTGCAGGATATGAATACAAAAAGGTTCTGTCTTATATTCTCAGAATTATGTTTTAAGTATTTATTACCTATGGACATCTGCAAACCTGTCTTCTATAGATGTGTGTATGGCTTGAAAAATAGTTTAATGATAAAATATTTTCCAGTGAAATTTTTGAGTAACATTGTAAAGGGAAATAAATACTAAAAGACAACAAATATAGTTGCAGTAAAGAAATTAAAGCATGGAATTCTGTTACATTATAGAAAAGATGTTATAAATTTATATCCTGTATATTAAATATTTGAATATACAGTAATAAGATATTAAAATTTGGTATATAATTAAAATCAACATTTTATATTTATACAATTGTAGAAAATTTATTGAAACTGTCAATGGCTTCCAACTTATAAGCACGCTATACATGTACATGATATTGTCTGTGCTGATTATCTTACATCTATTTATCATTAAACTGTGAAGTGATTTTTTATTGCATTTGTACATAAGTTGATTATCAAGTGGAAACTTTTCTTAATTTTATTTAATAGATAAATATATGAACAATAACTTTATATTAATCTATTTCATGAAAGATGAATATTGCATTTGATAGTTCCTCTAAATTTTTCTAAATGCTAAGAATAGATGACATACTAATTGTTTCTGTCCATGTTGTTATAATACTTGTTTACTGTATGTTGCTAGTAAGATTATATAACAAACATAAGGAAATACTGCTTGTTGTTTTTGTATATTTTGATAAAAAATAATGGATAATTTCTCTGGCAGTTGTGGTATTAGCTGTTTCAACTTTTGTTTCTAGTGGATTGTTTTTACAGGATTTATATAAATTTATATTTATTAAGTGTATAAGACTGTTACTACAAAAAAAAACGAAATTAATGGTTGTATCACTTGGTACCCTGGGGAACTAGGTATCTTTGGACCAGACATGAGCTGATGTTCATTATGCAATTTATCACTTTGTTGGTATAAGAACAAGTGTTTAATGCTGATGGTGTGTTGCTGAATCTGTCAGTACAACATTAAATGATGTGATGGAATATTTTTTATGCTTGTGAATGAGCTAAAAGGGGGGAAAAGTGTTGATAATGATTAGTAGTTGAAGTTTTATGTGATGCATTATTCATTTAAGTTTTGTCATATGTAATTTTTCATTATATTTTAGGTTAAAATTTGATAGCTTTTGTGAGAAAAAAAAGCCTCTTCCTTTGCTAGTTTATTATTGAATAATTTATATAAATGAAGAACATCTTTATCTGACAACCATATTTATGTATAGTAAAGTCATTTAACTTACAGTAACTGACATATTTTTGGATTCTTTATGCCTTTAATTTCTTATACTTAATTATTTTCAGCTTAGAACTTGTTAAACACATGCTTATCACCAGTTGTGTCAGGTGCACTCTCCATCCCAAGTTTTCTCTTTCAATCAATCTAAAGAAATGAACCATTTTCACTTGGTGACCAGTACACACTCATTATGCCTTTTGCATAGTACTTTATGTCCAGATTTAATTTTCATACCAATATCACATTTCTCAGATGTTGGATTAACAGAAATTTTTAAGTGCTTAATAAAGTTTAAATCGTGCACTTTCATTTCTATAGATACTAATTTTTTAATACATATAGAAACCTATGTAGGTTATATATATATAAACACACACACACACACTAACTTCCCTCATTTTTCTCGTGTTGTAACTGAAGGTATGTTCCAGTTTAACAGAGTTGATTCATTGAAAGTTTTTTTTTTAAACAATACTAGCTTAGACTTCAAGACCTTCTTTATGTTAGAAAAAATATTGTTGCCTCAAAGGCTCAACCTCCACCATGGTTTCGTGAAATGGTGCTACGACTGGCAGTTTTAGTTCTTGGTGCACTTGGTCTGTTATTTGGAAGATTTCAAGTAATGGGTGCCCAGCTACCAGTATTTACCAGGTTTGATATCTTTACCATTTATTTATAAAAGTATGTTTTCGTATGTATGTCATTCTTTTTGATTACTTAGTGTGTTTATCTGTTAGTGACTAGTACTGAATTTATGTAGTTTCATGTTTAGAACATTATGATAATTTACTAAATTCATACTTCATTGTTAAAATTTCTACTGACATGTTTTTGTTACGTCTGACTAGTCTTTAGTTAATCAAATTAAAATCTTGTGTAATTAGTGGATTTTATGAATTCTGTTATTTATATGCCAACT
This sequence comes from Limulus polyphemus, assembly GCF_000517525.1. Taxonomy (NCBI): domain Eukaryota; kingdom Metazoa; phylum Arthropoda; class Merostomata; order Xiphosura; family Limulidae; genus Limulus; species Limulus polyphemus. The sequence goes on along the minus strand of NW_013665847.1, from coordinate 417,608 downwards.
TATTGTTTGGTGGACTTTATTGTTAGTTGTATGATAAGTGTTACTATGCATGTTATTCTGTAACATTTTATTGTTTTTTTTTGTTGGTTACATGATTTTTATTTTGCTTTCTGCTCTTGAAATATTTTATTGTATTTTGCCCTTAACCCTATTGTGACGGTTCATGTGTCAAAGGCCATGTCATTTTGTTTGTTGACTCACATTCAAAATGTCATTGAACTATTATTTTATGAATCTATGTCAATAATTTTGGTATCAAATTGTAGATTATGATTGAAATGTTAGTATTATATATTAGTTAAGTTCTTAATTTAAAAGCAAATATTAAGACAAACACAGCTACACATCAATTTTTGTGTGTCACTTGGTATGTTGAATGCAGCATTGGTTCAAATTAGGTGTTTGAGATGTCAAAGTACATAATCTACAGTTTTGTATGAATTACTAACTCAAACTACCAATGTTGACTAGCTAGAATATAAAATACAAACCTTTTCTCTTTGTTACGATATCACTCCTGTAGTGAATCAAACACAGTGGCCTCCCACCCACCTCTTTACATTTTTGGAAATGCTCCCTTATATACACTTACTTCTATATTTGACATGAATAACCAATCAAAAGCTCAGAATGTCCCCCTAGTGGTTTTCTCAGTCATTTTGACATGTTATTCTGTAATTTCTTTCTTTTCACACAAGATTTCAAGTGATGAGGTGAGTCTTTAGTGAGCTCGAAATTTCATATTTTTTTAGACCCAAATGCAGCTTAGTTACTATGCTTGATACATTATAGTGGAATTCTATGGTATTGAAATAGTAATTTATGATTTGTTGGTTATTTAAAATGTATATATATATATATATATATATATATATATATAATAAACTTAAATT
>NW_013665847.1:403667-416115 GCF_000517525.1 Limulus polyphemus | reverse complement strand
CTTCAGGTCATTGTCCTGCTTAAATGTGAATTTTTGACCAAGTTTTAGATTCTTGACTGACTCAAGCAGGTTTTCCTCCAGGATTTGCCTGTACTTTGCACTATCCATCTTTCCCTCAATTCTGACGAGCTTCCTAGTCCCTGCTGATGAGAAGCATCCCCATAACATGATTCTGCTGCCACCATGTTGGTTGACAGCTGAGATGGTGTTGACTGGGTGACATGCTGTGTTGGGCTTGCTCCAGATGTAATGCTTTGAATTTAGACTAAAAAGCTCAATTTTTATCTTGTCTGACCACAAAACCTTCTGCCATGTGTCTGCAGTATCATTTACATGCTTTGATGCAAACTCCATATGAGAAATGAGATGATTCTTTTTCAGTAATGGCTTCTTTCTTGCCACTCCCCCATACAGACCAGCTTTGTGTAGGGACTGAGATATTATCGATGTATGAACACTGACTCTCATCTCGGTTATGGAACTTTGCAATTAAATCTTTTAAAGTCATTGTTGGCTTCACAGTGGCATCCCTAACCAGTTTTCTGTTTGTCAGGTTGCTTAGTTTGGAAGGGTGGCCTGATCTGGGTAGTGACTGGGTATTATGAATACTTTTGCAAGGCACTGTAAACAACTTATCACCAGTAGCCAGAACTCCTGCACAAAAACTAACATAGAGCATACTTCTTATTTTCATATGTTGGGCAACCCAACAGCAGTAGCCAGAACTCCTGCACAACAAATAACATAGAGCACATTTCTTTTCCTCACATGTAAACAACCCAGCATCAGTAGCCAGAACTCGTGCACAACCATTAACATAGATACCTTATTTTTTGTCACATGTAAACAACCCAGCATCAGTAGCCATCTTTCTTGTACAACAACTAACATATAGCTGTCATGTAACTGTCTTTTTTTCTTTCTTCAGAAGTTTGACAGTTAGGCAGTTACATACAATAATTAACATTGAACTGTCTTCTTTTGTGTCACAGGTTTGACAACCCAGCAGCTGTAGCCACCACTCCTGCTCGGCAGTTAACCTATAACTACCTTCTCTCTGTCAATGCATGGTTGCTTCTCTTTCCTTCCAGTTTGTGCTGTGATTGGACCATGGGAACAATACCATTAGTGGAGTCATTCATAGATTTCCGTAACTTAGCTACATTAGGTCTTTATTTCTCTCTTATACTGCTAGTGTGGAGTGTCTTTTCATCAGATGATGGACATGCTGAAGTTGTTATCATGGTAGGTGTGTTTAGAATTGCAAAAATTTATTTAGTGCAAGGATGAATGTGGTAGATAATTATTGATATGAACTATAGTCCACATGTCTAGTTTTGATTTTTACTTTGCTGTAAGTTTCAACCCAAAAAATCTTGTAGCATTTGAAATAAGTTTTAGCACAAGTGAATCATTAAGATAAGTATATACTTGTGGCATGTGAAACTAGCTCAGTAGCTTATTCTGAATTTTTCGTTTTAAAGTTATTAGTTTTTAATTTGAAAATAACATTATTCTCACCATGTAACAAACTTTAAATGGGTAATATACCATTCTTAATTTGGACCTCTAGGAGCTAGATTTGTTGTTTCTTGAACTCATAATGCTAAATAATTATAACATATAAAGCAGTAATATATAGTTGTTTTATTGATGTCTAGGGTCTGGCCCTGCTGGTTTTACCATTTCTTCCGGCTTCCAACTTATTTTTTCCTGTAGGCTTTGTTGTGGCAGAACGAATACTATATACACCAAGTATGGGCCTATGTCTGCTGGTTGCTTATGGCTGGCATATTTTAATAGAGAGAATGTAAGTATAAGACCAGTTGGGTTTGTATGAAAATAAAACATTTTTTGTGATTAACTGAAGTTTGTAAATGTGTATCAAACTTGAGTTTTCAGTTTTTGTTGAAAATGTACGTTATTGGCCATTATTATTGCAAAAACAAGGATTTGTATTGGTCTGGTAAGAGAATGGATAGTTGGTAATGGGCAATGTTACAAGTTGATTTATAGATGAGCACTCTAAGCTTAAAGTACTTGGTCAGCTAACAAAATTAACCAATAAACATCATATTGAATTGCCACTTATCCTTACATCACCAAACTGGTACAATTTTTCAAGCAAGATTGGCATACCATAACCTTATTTAAAATATTCATACTTCTTCTTTCATATATTGTGTTAACCAAATCTTGTATACCTGAGTACACATATTCTCACAAGCCTCACTTAATTACCTACCTCTCCTTATAAAGGCATAAAGTGCCAATTTACTACGTTTTTTGCACCATAAAAATGTTTTTTTTACATCAGTCATGTTTGATTTGTAGCTATATTCCAAATAGCTAATAATGTATCATCTCTGATTCAAACAAAACTTTAGATGTGTCATTTTTAGTGTCAAAAACAGTCATGGTTAGTGAGATTGTTCCATTATGTGTCTCAGCTATATAAAGGGGTTATGTCTTGTAAAGATGTTATAACATCATTAATGTAAGATGTGTTGTTCACCACTGCCACCAAAACTTCCTGTATATCTTTCAGTTTTTCAGAATATTTCTCCCCCATGTCTGGTGTGTGTATATATATAGAAATGAAAGATCAGAACTTAAAAAAAAGAACAAATATATACAATTACATTTTCACCACCCCGTTTTATGTATACCACTTTAAGTCTGTAAGTGTCTTCTTTGCGCACTGAAAGTGTCTCTATTTATGGCAAAATATAAAAATTTTTAAAATGGACTGACTAATGTTTAAAACATCCTAAGTTACCATGTTTGTCTTTTTATACCATAATATGTACTTTCCAAATTATTTGTATTTTAACATTTTCAAAATCTCTAAAGAATGGAAATATCAAGTACTTTAACTAGTGTAAACATTAAGATCAAAATTATGAGAATTTTAAACTTGCCCAAATACCTTTTTCTGTCTCATGTCACTTACAAGTACATAAAGAATTTATCCAGTTATACATTGTGTGTTAATGAACTTCACGTTTATAGACAGTTTTGTATTTTTGTACTTTTAGAAACTGAGAAATCTGGTAAATTTTAAAATCACTATAAGGTGTTTGTATTTGTAGTTGTTGTGGTAAAAAAAATGTTTTTAGTGTAACTCGTTTAAAATCTTGGAATCTCTGATTTTGATGGATGGAATCACTTCCAGTGCAAAATAGTTTTAATATTATCAGAATAATTTATTTTGCTAGAAAAACCAGCTGGTATTTCTTGACTGTTATATTCAGACATCTTTAGCATGAAGTTCGGTAATCACGTGTGTGAATCATATAATTGTTTTTTCTTCCTCTGTATTTTTACCTTAATTTTTTATTGAACTTCTTCATATAGAAAGTGGAAACCCATGCTCTGGATCTTGTTGACTGTGCTTGTTTTATCACATAGTTTAAAAACTATTGTTCGAAACTTTGACTGGTAGGTTGCAATTTAAGTTCTGTTTTTTTCTTACTTCCATTCACATGTATTGCTGTTTTTCTCCTAGTATTTCCAGGTATATACTCGTTTATTTTTCTTGAAAAAGTTTACATCATTATGGTACTTTAGGAAAATTCAACACATGTCCAGAGTTTGTCTTTCTGTTAGAGAAAAATCATTGAATTTTTCTAATCACATACACATAGGATGTTAACAAAATTTTTTGAGTTCAATCATTGTTAGAATTCTTTCAAATATTAACATTCACGGGCCTATAATACTTCTCAATGTATATGGATCAATTTAATAAAGTAAAGTATATAGATTATCGTACTGGAATGTAAATAACAGAAAATTGGACAACAAAATATGAATTGGACTAAAAAGTCAATAAAAATGTTTTATTTGTCTTTGTATACTTGTGTACCCATTTAATGTTTTTTTTAAATCTTTTATTAATTATAATTCTGTGCTGGTAGCAGTTTTGCACACACATTGTAAGTTCAATGTTTAATGAAATTGTATTTATTTGCTGTATGAGTTATTTATGCAAAAAAATACTGAAAATGATGTTTGTTAACATTTTATGAATTACACACCAGAAAGATCTATCACCTCTACTAAATTATTATTGTTTTTTCAGCTTTAACAGGACTTAGCACATCTATATTGTCATATTTACCTAACCCAGAGCTAGAACTAAAGGAGTATAGGAAGTACTGTAATGGAAAATAAACACTTGATTTCAGTTGCTTCATTAAATTTTAATTCAGCATACTTTGTGCATGTGGTATTTAAATATTATTTCTGTTACCTTTAAAAGCAAGTCCAAGTTTTTGTTGTTTTTATCTGAATTTTAAATCAACTTGTAGCTCATCAGAGAATATAGAGGATTTGATCTTGACATAACAAGCATGTAAGACATTGCATGTACATATTAGTTAAAATGTTTTTCTGCATCTTAGGAAATCTGAATATACATTATTCATGGCCGGATTAAAAGTAAATAAAGAAAATGCCAAGCTATACAATAATGTGGGTCATGCTTTAGAAGGTGAAGGAAATTACCAGGAAGCACTAGCATATTTCCTCGAGGCTGTTCGGTAAGTGTCTTGAATCTTAATTTTTATTGTAGGACCTTCAGATCAGTTACTTTAATTGGTTTATGTAATAGATAATGCTACCTATATATATATTACATTTTTCCAACTATTGTATCTGTCTATCTACTTACCCTATCATCCAACATCATTACATATAAAAAATGAGTTAACAGCTTTTAATATACTTCATGTGTACCAGTAATCAGTATACATGCTGTGCAGACATACACAGTTTCAACACCTAAAATCTATAATTGGAATAATAATTTTACCAAAATAAGCTCTTGTTTTCTTAGTGCCCAAGATGATGATATTGGAGCTCATATCAATGTTGGAAGGACATACAACAATCTTCAAATGTATAATGAGGCGGAGGAATCCTTTCGGAAGGTAAAATTCTATAATAAAAACACCAGTCAACAATAATCTTCTGTAATAATCTGTTTTAATATTCTAGTCATCTATAGCTCTAATAAAGGAAAGCTATAGTTAATTTTCTTCTGTAACATTTGTGTTAAAGGTATTGCTTACAAAATCAAGTAACTAGCAGACACAAAATAAGCAGATAAATATAGATAGAACTCAAAGAAAGTATTCCTTACAATTAACTCATTTTTTTCATCTCTTTTTAAAAAGCGTATCAAAAATAAACTCCTATAAAATCACATTTTACTAAAAGTAACTAGTTCTGTTTTGATTTTATTTAATATTTTTTTTTTGTGTGTATTTGATCTGCAGTTCTCTAAGCACAAACAATTTGGTTAATATGTAATTCAGGCTGTAACGTTTTTATTATGATTGTATGCTTGAATTGTGGTGGAATTATGCATTTAAAATAAATACTTATATGTACTAATCTTCAAAATAGAATTTCATCATTAACATTATCTGCATTGAATATTACAGATATAGTGTGGTTGAAATTATTATGTCTTCCTTTACTTTCACTCATGCTTTCTTATAATTTTTAAAATTTACTTAGTTAAACAAAATTACTTTATTTTTAGCAATATACAAGCTGTATTGTAAATAACTTTATAAATAGTTCTGTAAACTTTTTGTTTTTAGAAAATTTGTTCTTTGGTGTACTTTCAAGGTAGCTATATAGATATATTTATTGTAAGGTTCTGTGGGGTAGCTTTCTGAATCATTGATGTAGTTGGGATGATGAGAGCTAAATGAGATATTTTTACAGCAAGTGAGCATAATTACATCTTTTTTTGTTTATTTTTATCATTAATTTGGTTTTGGTATGTAATTTAAATGAAGTCATTAAAATTATAAAAGAATAAAATGTTCAGACTATTATGAATATGAAGGGTTCAGATCTTATTGTGTTATTTTATGTGTAGTTATTGTTATAGTTCCTCAAACTGGGAAACTTAAATTTTCTCAAAAAGTTTTATTTATTGTTTTTATTAAAGTTGAGGATTATAATTAATTGAAGACGTATTTTAATGTCGGCACTTTTATTTTTCTGCTGAAATCATAAAATAAAAAATGTTCCCATTTTTTTGGTTTTGTATGTGTTCTTTCTAAGTATACTTTTCAAAGTCACAGTGTGTTTGGGGTTACATGAATATAATTTTTAATATTTAGGCAAAAGCTTTGCTTCCTCGGCCCAAGTCTGGAGAGCCATATAAAGCAAGAATTGCTCCAAATCACTTGAATGTCTTTCTCAACCTTGCTAATTTAATCTCTCGAAATAAGAGTCGTTTGGAAGAGGCTGATGCTGTGAGTATAACATAAAAATGTTTACAATTAAATCATATGTTGAAGTTTTGAAATTAAAATTCCAAGGAAAAAGTACATTCATACAAGCAAATAGGGATAGAATTTTTGCTTTTATGCTACAGGATTGTCAAAACTTACATAATTATAATTTTTTAAAGAAACTTTTGTAAGTAAAATATTTCCTGTGTTTTTATCTAACTATATATTCACTTTTGATCTTGCATTTTTTGCAATTACATATGGATTTGTAATTCTAACTAGGAAAATATTGGTTATAGGGATTATTCATTAGTGTAAATACAGAATTCAAATTTCAACTGAATCTTCCTGGCTACATATATATATAAATTCATATGTGATTAACAATAATCTTTATTCTTTTCAAAACATTGCTCACTATATTGGAATTTCTAATTTTTGCAGTATTATACAGAGACCAAATGAATCAAAATGAAATTGTCTTTTGTATTTTACTCATAACAATTTCATACTTTGATAAATTCGTTAGTTAGGTTTCTACATTTTACCTGTCTATAGCTGTGATTTGTTCAGTCACTTAGTTTTTCCACTACCCTTCTTCAATCTTTACTTCATGCATCTCCTTAAATCCTATTTTCAATTCTATTTTTTATAAATCTCACTTTTGTTTTGTGCTGTTTCCTTTATACATGTCCCATAGCGTAAAGTATTAATCATTTTAATTGTCAATAGATTTTTCCATTGTAATTAACACTCCCTGTTCCAATAAGTTTATGAATATCATTACACCTTTGTGTTCACTTAAAAAAATATAAAAAGAACCATCCTTTGAGAGTACTTTAATTTTTTAAACTGATAATTTATGTGCGATTAACTCACGTAACTTAGAGTTGATGTAAGACAGATGACATTTATACAATAATTCTGAAAATACATTTTCATAAACGTATATATCATATATTGAACATAAACATATTTTCTTTTCTTCTGTGAGACAGTAGTCAGTGAATGATGTTGCACAATATTACAGACATGTATGACTTAAATAATAAAACTTATTAATTCCAGCTTTACAGACAAGCTATCAGTATGAGGGCAGATTACATCCAAGCATATATTAACAGAGGTGACATTCTAATCAAGTTAAATAGGTATGAGCATCTATTTATCTGTTTTTAAACAATAATCATAAGGAACGTTTGATCTAATGGTGAAATCTTTACTTTCTGCCCCAACAATTAATAGTCTAATAGTAGATGAAAATGACACTTTTACACACCTGGAAAAATCTGATGTTTTCACTCGGTTAAAAATCAAGAGATTGGAAAATTCTGATATAGTACATTACTTCCTCTCACATAAATAACTATTCTCGTTCAGTGCTGCCCTCTATATGAAAAACATTTTTTATGCATGTCACAAGCCTCCATTGGAATTGACTGATTCCAAAGCGTCTCATGACACATGTGACTCCCTCTATTCAATTCTACCAAACTATGACTTCTTGCTTGGCAGTACTCTTGCTCAGATGTTTTTCTTTTGATGTTCTTTGTATGAATCGTGATTTTGATAGTTTAATTTTAGAAGTGGGATTTCTTCATTATTATATTTTTTCTTTACACTGAAGTATCTTTTAATTCAATACAATTTACCAGTCTTAATTTTTTTCTCACACTTACATATTTTACATCAAACATTTTTCTTTTATTTACATATTTCTACAATGAATTCTGAGGTTCATGTTACCACTTCGGATGTTATTCTTCCAGCACTATTATCACAGTGATCTGGCTTCTCCTAACACTTAGCCTCTTTTCTGACTTGTTTCATTCGCCCTTCCTACATGGATGTTTCTCAATGCAAATGGAATTTTTCCATCGTTGGTTTCTGGGTCCATGGTTTTACCCTGATCAACCCATTGTTCTTCATCATGCATATTTCCTCTCTTGACTTTTGGATCTGGGGCACTTTGTCCCACATCTTTCGTTTTTCCCGATCTCTCAGGTACATACCTCTCCTACACTTTACCTGTGGATGTGTTCCTTCCAGATTTGTCTTCCACCACAGCTGGCTGCCCTTCCAGATGGGGATATTAATGTGGTCCTGCACTGACTCACTATGCCTACATTCGAACCACTCTCCCAGTGCTTCTTGTTTCACTTTCCCTCATGTCTTCCTTCCTTCTCCTATTTGCCTGTGGATGTCGGTGGTCTGTTTATTTGCCGTCAATGTTTCAAACACTCTTTATTCTTCTATGTATCTTCTACTTTCTCCAGATTGTTTTTCCTCCTTCACACTTTGGTGGCTCATGAGGATACCTCCTTTGTTTAGGTACTTTCCCTTCCCTTCCACACCTTTATCCTTGTCCTGATCCGGATAGACTTCTATGTCCTGTATGTGCTCTTCTGTGTTATACTGCCTGCACGGCTTCCTTCTGTGTCCATTCCCACCTCCTAGCAACTGTCCTCTTTTCGTGTTCTTTCTCCTTCCTCCTTCACCAGTTGGGCTCAGTTTTTCATTCAATTGGCTTCTTCCTCTTTATTATCTTCCTCTCGTATTTTGTTCCGAGTGTTTTCTCACCCAGTTCGACACTACCTTTTCATTGGAATTTCATCTTCATTGTCCTTTAAAGGTACTTCTTCAATCAGGCACATGGACTACCCAGGATATGTTCGTCTCTAACTATTTGCACTGTATTGCGGTTTTCTTCCTCTTCAGGTTATTGTCTTCTGCCTGTAGATATTCTAGAATATCAGAATTCAGTGAGACTTTGAGTGGGTAAGTTGTTGTTGTTTTTTCTTATTTTTCCTTTTCAGGGGCCCTTTTTCCTTTTATAAATGCTCATTGTTTGGATCCTGCTCTGTGGTGAGTGATGCCCGACCAGGTATTCTTTAACTGTTCAAATCTGCACTATCAAGCCATGTCGAATTGCATATTATAATTCCATGGCCGTTTGTAGGTTTATCCTACAATAGAATTGCTTCATAAGTTTGTCCATCCTGGAACATACTTACCCATGGATTACATGGGTAAAGCAGAAGGAAATAGCTGCGCATCCCTGTCGTGCCTTGTATTGAATAAATTGGTATGATCTGCTTTAAAATATTGGGTTTCTTGGTCATCCATTGCACTATCTGAGGTGTTGTCATTCCTCCATACTTTCTACCACGTTTTACCCCCCTTTTTTTCAGTTGAGACTAAGGGCAGCGGTGGTCTGCTGGTGTAGATGATGTGATATCCTCCAATCTGAAACATAAAAACAAATGGGAGTTAGACGTCAAAATTGCAGTTTACCCCTTCCATTGGGATTCCTCATCCTACCACCATGTGGATGTCGGTTCCAAGTATCCAGGTTTTGTATTTAGAGTATAACCAATCAACATAAGTCCTCACACATCTATTACAGATGTTTATATTCCTCCCTCATTTATACTCCATCAGTGTTGTGGGTCACGTTATAGGTAATTGCAGATTGTTGTGGTCCTTTCCCTACCACTATCCCTCGCTGTATCTTATTCCGAAGATGTTAATACACTTGGGATGGCTGTGATCAATTTCACTTTTGAGGGAGATGGCTTGCATTATGTAGACATCCTTTAGTTACCAGATTTCAGGTTCTTGGATCGATCTATCAATTTAGCATATTCACATGTGCCTCGTTTATGAGTCAGGTGGTACTAGATTCCCTCCAGTCACATGAACTTGAGGTGAAGATGGTATGATCCTCTTTCTTACCCCCACATGGATGTTGGTACCTTGTGGCTGGGTTTTTGGATTGTAGTTGACTTGCCACTAGTATGTTCTTCTTTCCTACCTCCACATGGATATCAGTTCCTGGTGGACTGGGTTTTGGATTGTAGTTGACTTGCTGGTGGTATGATCCTCTTTCCTACCTACACATGGATTTTGGTACCTGGTGGCTGGGTTTTGTATTGTAGTTGACTTATCGATGGTATGATCGTCATCCTACCCTCACATGGATGTCAATTCCCAGCAGCATGGGTTTTGGATGTAATTGACTTGCTCTGTATGGTCCAATTCACCATAGCCATTCTATACCTATAGGCACATCCTTTTTATTTTATACACTTTTATAATTTCTGGGATTGAGTTTCATAAATATTGCATGGTTCGGATCACATTCTGTCTATAGCTCTCTCCCAGTTGGATGTGCTCCTCTGTTTTCTGCCCCTATATGCAACATCTTTCTACGATGGGCAAGGAGTATACCTGGTTCAGAAGTGGTGCGGTTCCTCACATCAGATCTTAGAATCTCACTGTCTCATCTTAGGGACTGTCCTTCAGATGCTTTCAAAAGATGCATCTTTCTTTCCCTCACAATGGTCCCTCCACCTGTTCAGTGTAAGATTCTTGCTAGTTATGTGAGGAGAGGTAATATATTATATTGGAATTTATAATTTTCTTACACTGAAAATGTATTTCTGATAGGTACTTACCTCCTCTCCCACTTCCCACCTTTCCTCTCCCACTAAAAACGGGTGCTTCCATTTCCATTTTCCATTAAATAGGAGTTGCATGTATCGTAAGAGTATGTTGCACTCTTATTGGTGGAGGGTTGACACATGATGATTTGCATGAGAGATGCATTGGAATCAGTCAATTCCAATAGAGGAGAGATTAAAGGCATGTGGGATGTGTAAAGTTTTTCATATAGAGGGCAGCACTGAACAAAAATAGCTATTTATGTAAGTAGAGGTAAGTATCTACCAGAAAAACATTTTTAGTATAGGAAAATTATAACTTTTGAGAACCTGGATAAGGCAAACAAATGTAATGAAAGAATTTGAGGATTGCCAAATATTCCAGATGAATTATATTCAAAATTGTTTTTTTTTAGCAATATTTATTATTATTTGTGACAGAGTAAGATTAAATTAATTTTTACATTGTATTTTCTCGTAAAGGTTTGAAAGAATAGAATGTTCTTGAAGTTGGGAATCCTGAATTTAAGTTTAAGATCACGAAACTTAATATTTTTTTTATGCAATAGGATAATGTATTGAAATACAAATACAAATTTAGATAACTTGTTTTTATCATATTTATTGAGCTTATTATAATTTCAGTAAACAAAGTGGCTATGGCTATGTCATTAGTATCTTTATTCCTGTAAGAAATAAAAGAATATTCAAAATAATTTAAATTACTTTGATGTCTCTAAACCCTTATATATTATAAATATAATCTTCTTTTTTTTTCTAATAATCCTGATAGATTTATTTTAACGACAATGTTTTTGTTTTTTCTTGGCAGAACACAAGAAGCTCAGGAAGTGTATGAAAGAGCCCTGCAGTTTGACAGCAGCAATCCTGATATTTATTATAATGTAAGTCATCGTTTAGTTTATAAGAATTTAACAATTTAAGCTGTTGAAAATATAATTACAGAATTGAAGAAAAACAAGACAATTGTACGTTTCACAAATACATTATTTATTACAACCATGGTTTTTGCCTGTACCTGATGATACCTTCACTGTTGAAACTATAGTTGTAATAAATGATGTATTTGTGAAATGTACAATTGTCTTGCTTTTTCTCAATTATGGAGTTTCACCAAGTTCTGATGGTTTCAAGTATCAATTATAGAAAATATAATTGTTACCAAGTCTCATCATGATTTGTTAACTGTTTACATAAGTTTTAGTAAATCTTTTTTTTCTTTTTAGAATGACTTCAAATTGTAACATGAAACTACATTCATTTATTCTAAGTAGCTTTTAGCTCGTAACAGTATACATCTATTTGTAATTAACTTTTATTGTTTTATTGCCCTTTTAATTACCCTTTGAACAGTGTCTAACTACTATCCATGCCATTATAAGTTGTAAATCACTCTGGGAACATGCAGCTCATGTTATGCTATCAAATTACATTACCCATGAGCTAATACGAGTTGCGAGTTGCTCCATGTGAGTGCCTCGTGGAACATTTTTATGATATCATGATTATTATTTATTTTACCTAATTAAATCTTAACTAACCTGAAAATATCCCTATTTTTACATTGTAATTACTTTTATAATATTATATAAAGAATAAACATGAAAAACAAGAAATATAGTACTTGTCCAATCTTCTTTTTTTTTGCTGTCGATTGTCAATGACACTTAACCCTACTTTTAGTATACTAATGGTAGTAAGGCACTAAATGTTTATTTAATTAAATAA
>NW_013665847.1:399285-403166 GCF_000517525.1 Limulus polyphemus | reverse complement strand
AAGAGCCATTACAAATTCATCAAAGCTAATAATTAATTTTCCCATGGGAACAGATCTTGTACTCTGAGTGAAATTGACGATTATCTGTTCAGAACACAATGTAATACAATACGTCATTTGATAGATGAAAACCTTGACTTTCTCTTGGTTATAGGTAATATTAAACGTAAAAGAGAACTATTAACAAATCCTGAAAGAGACGATATGATAGGTAGGTGTGGCAGGAAGGGTCTGATTTTCTATATGATGGCTCTGTAACCAAAGAAAATTGAAGGCTATAAAAATTATGGTTTGTCTGTGCAATGATGATTTTATAGTGAATAATTTACATTTAATTTCGTACATTTTGGAGGGGTGGTGGATAAAATATAGAGGAGAAGATACTTAGAGAAAATGTGTCACACTAGGGGAAGTTATGGATTTTTTAAAATATTGCCTTATAGAATTAAGAACTTAAAACTTATATACTATTAAAATATGGATTATTAGTTATTATACTAATTGGTGTAACATAAACAGAAAGTAGTTTAATAAAATTTTGAATATAAGACACTAAAGTTTTGTGTCCATGCGCAGCAAAGGATACCCATGGTAATAGGGTTAATATCTAATGAGTAAAAGCTATTGTTATGTTTTAAAATTCTTAGATATTCTATGTATATATGAAACGAAAGCTATAATATTTTTAAGTATGCCTGAAAAAAGGAGTGTAATAAACACCATAACATCTTATAAATAATCTGATTCATTAAGGCTCATCTCATATGTGTAATTCTTTTCTACAGCTGGGAGTGGTGTATCTCGAACAGAGAAAAGCTACTCAAGCTATGGTCTATTTTAACAAAGCTCTGGCGATTGACCCAAACCATGAGGTAAAACTACTAACTTTTACATATAATCAGTAGCCACATAGAAGTTTAATAAGAGTTAGTATTGACAATTGAGCTGTAGAGTCGATAATCAAACATGGCCTTTGCAGTAGTAGTTTTCAAAGATTTTCAGAATGATAACAGTCTACATATTTATGGTAGTTAAGAAACCAGATATAGCTGTTTAAATTATTATTCAAGCCATAAGGTAATAATAAATGCACCACCAAAGAATGTGGGCATTTATAAAGACATTATTGTGAAATGTCCTTAAGTTTTAGATTTACATTTCGAGAGCCACACCACTATAGATCTAACTGCTACAAACATTTTGTTTATCAACAGCAAGCCCTCATGAACTCAGCTGTGTTGATTCAAGAAAGTGGGAACACTAGACTACGACATATTGCTTATGAAAGGTTAGTAAACTTAATTGTACTGAGGTCCACATTGTCAGGTACGTGGATAACTTTTTTTTTCAGAAATAAAGCATTTCTGCATATTAGCTTACAGCTTTATTTAGGATTAATGCTCAGTTAAACACACTTTATTATCAGTGTCAAATAGAAAAAGTAATTTGTATTTGTGTATGATTTCTGAGATTCCTGTTCTGTATTTTGCTTCAAAAACTTTTAAGTCAAAACAGTTTCTTGGCTACAACTCTACAACTTCTGTTAATACATTAATTGTAACAACTTTCAGATTACAGCATCTCTTAGAGAAAGGAAAGACTAATGAAAGAGTCTACTTCAACCTTGGGATGTTGGCTATGGATGAGAAACATACTGCCAAAGCTGAAATATGGTTTAAAAAAGCCATTCAGGTAGGAATTAATTATAATTAAGATAAATGTTTTTCAACTCTTTCTTAGGATATTCATAGTTCAAAAAGATAATTTTTGTATTTTATTTCTATAAAACAAATTGCTAGGATTTTTATAAACTAAAATTTACAGCATGTCTTTCTTTGAAATTCGTATTTTATTTCTGTCCATTGCTCTTGATCTGTTTTTTTTTCTTATTTTAATAAAAATGTAATTATTAGTGGGAATGTGTTTGTAGATGGGATATAAAGTATTAGTTATTGAACACTCTCATCTATGGTGTTTGAACTGCTATGCATGTGTCAGTTTTTAGTAGTGAAAAAACTTTTTAAGCTTTCAGCACTGAAGCTAACTCTCTAGATATTGCTAAACAATATCTGTTCTTTTATTGATTAAACTGGTATGTAAGCTAAAGTCATCAAACATTATGTGGATCCTAACAACCAAGAAAAAGGTCATGCAAGAGGAAACCATGATTAGAAATGGTTTTAATTTGTATTAATAAAATTATTAATTAATTAACAAAGTAATCTAACAAATAAAGGTATGAATAAATAAAGGTTTTAAATATATACATATTCATATATGTGTGTGTATCTTTTAAGATAAGAGAAGATTTTCGCAGTGCACTTTTCAATCTTGCTCTTCTGCTTTCGGATTCTCAACGTCCACTTGAAGCTGTGCCTTTCCTCAAACAATTATTGAAGGTAATTAAAATTATTAGTTATCATTCAGTAATATATTACGTCTTTAATTACGTAAATGCTAGAATTAAAGAGATTTTTTTTTTTTTCAATTTAATATTTATTTGAACAAGTTGCTTTTGAAGAATTTTCTAAAGCACCACTTCATTTGGGACAAATAAGTTTTATATGGCTACCTTATAAATAAAATGAACTGTTCTAAGTCTACTCATACAATTAAAGGGCATTTTATGTTAGTTGTAATATTATCTAAGTAGATTCTGTTATTAAATACACAAGTACTACTTTCATGCATTTCATATGTCATATATAAATATGAAGTAATATTACAAAGCTCGAGCACTTTCAAATAGTTGACTATTAGTTGACTAATATTATCTAAGTAGATTCTGTTATTAAATACACAAGTACTACTTTCATGCATTTCATATGTCATATATAAATATGAAGTAATATTACAAAGCTCGAGCACTTTCAAATAGTTGACTATTGTTCTTCAGGATAATAAAAAATTCATTACACCTTTTGTGTGTGATCCTGTGTTCTAACTGTTTTATCAGAAGTAAGATTACATTGTTTATTCAGAAATGTGCCATTTTAATTTACCACCTTTATTCAAACTTTATTACTGGGTTAGGTTTGCTAGAGCTAATTGTATATGTGATGTTGTTTAATGGTGATGATGATAATGGCACAGGTAGCTTTGTATTATAATTCTTTCTCAAAATGTTCTGTAAATGACAACTTAGTATTAATATGATAACAAGCATTAATGTAAAAATGCATCAAAATACTTAGTTTTCAATATTGCATATACTATGTTTTTCCTGCATTATTTGTCATTAATTTGTGTTCACATGTGTTTGTTAGCATTTTTATATGGGAAAAGAGAAACTATACCATCTTGATTAAAGCTATGTAACATACATTTTCAAATTGAAATCTGTACTTATTCTAGCATCATCCTGACCATGTGAAAGGATTAATCCTACTAGGAGACATCTACATTAATCATATGAAAGATCTGGAAGCAGCAGAGAAGGTAAAGAATGTTTTTTTTCTAATCATAAAAATGACAGCACAGATTATTTTAGACAGAATGCTGTTGAACGCTAAGTCAGGTCACTAACAGTGTCATGTCTCCAACCCATCCAATGCACTCAGAATTGATAAAAAGAAATTGAGCATTTATGAAGATGTTGTCAAATGATAAATACAAAAGTATCATATAATTTTTAATTAATTAGTGGAAAAGGCATAAATATTGGATGCACTCTTCTCAACACCGAGCACTTCATTAATAGTGAAGACGGTATAATGAGGTATGAACTCAATTAACATGTAGAAAAGTTCAATTATATTATCGAATATTTCAATAGACTTAAAATAAGACCCAAAACTCGAGCGCTTTCAAATAGTTGACTATTCTGCTTCAGGAGAACAAAGGGTCCCTTTGTTCTCCTGAAGCAGAATAGTCAACTATTT
>NW_013665847.1:390727-399275 GCF_000517525.1 Limulus polyphemus | reverse complement strand
AAATAGTTGACTATTCTGCTTCAGGAGAACAAAGGGACCCTTTGTTCTCCTGAAGCAGAATAGTCAACTATTTGAAAGCGCTCGAGTTTTGGGTCTTATTTTTAAGTCTAATACACTTTATATGTGATTCTTTGTGGTAACTATTTTATCAAAATCGGATATTTCAAGACAGTTTCATGTTATTGGCACAACTTTTTGGCCCTTCTATTTGCAGAAGGGACACTCTGAACTTTTAACACTTGCATTTTAGTGACCTTGAGTGCATGTAAGGGATAAGTTGTATTGTACCACTTTGGTCTGCATATCGTATCACTCCGAAATGGATAAGACAGACAAATATATTACTGACATGTTAGTCACATGCTTTTTTTTAATTGTCTTTAGAGTGTAACCAACCTATTAAAACGTGGATATATTTTAAGTACCCTTAATCACAAAACCTTGTGTGTATAATGCAATTTTTTCCCTAAAAAAAATTATAAAAGAATTATTTGTTGAACAATAGTGAATCTTGTATAGTATTCTTCAGAAAAAAAGGTTAAAGAAAAAAAAACTACTTGTTTGGGGATGTGATTTTGTTTTCCTGAATTTGGTTTATGTAGGTTAATCTTTACATT
The DNA here is from genome assembly GCF_000517525.1 of Limulus polyphemus. Taxonomy (NCBI): domain Eukaryota; kingdom Metazoa; phylum Arthropoda; class Merostomata; order Xiphosura; family Limulidae; genus Limulus; species Limulus polyphemus. The sequence continues at coordinate 398,658 of NW_013665847.1, read as the reverse complement.
TGTTTTACATACTTGGAAAAATGTTCTGTCAACCAATCAATGTAAATAATTTCTTTTCCTCAATTTTAGTATTTTGCCAGCTGTTTAATTTGAACTTAATATTTCAATATATTACTAGTGTTACATCAAGATTCTTCAGATGGATCCCAACAATGTCCAGGCTAAACACAACTTGTGTGTGGTATATGTGGAGCGTGGGCAACTTGCTTTGGGTGAACACTGTCTCCAGGAAGTTGCCAGTCTGGCTCCAAAAGAAGAATATGTTCAGCGCCATCTACAAATTGTACGTGCAAGGCTACAAAAAACTCGCACTGGAAATAATAAGGGCAGTGCCTCTGGAAGTAAAGTTGTAAAACCTAAAACAAAACATCAAAATACAGCACTCCCAGGAAACCTCATTGATACTGAAACATATCATGATGACAAAAATCGTGTCACATCCGAGCTTTGAATTGTTCCTACACATTTCTATTGGTGCTGTAGTGTGACTCAGATGTAAATAATAAAATCAGTAATATATATATATATAACATCGAAGAAAGTTAGTTTTATGAAAGAGTCTTTCCTCTGTAAGAGTTATTTTATGTATAGAGAAGAATCAAGATAGCAGGTATTGATACAATATTTAAGTCTCACTTAATTTCATTCTCCTACCATATCAATTGAAAACAGGAAAAGTGTTCAAACAAGAATTGTCTGTATATTTCTACAATGTTTAATATCTGAACATACACAATAATTGTACTTGAACCAAAAACAGAAAGATTTTTTTACTGTAAAGATTTCACATATTGTTGAGTATTTAAATTTTGTTTTGTACACAAAATTTGAAAATTTATTTTAAATAAAAGTTGTATGCATGGGAATATAATAGAAAAACACAGTTAATGTATGAAAGGTTGTGCTGGATTAAGGGTTAGTCACATTGTTTCTACACCTTATGTTTACTGCTATGAAATGACTAAATTATGTGATAGGTATCAAAAAAATGTTTGAACCTGTAGGAAAACGGTTGTGTTTAAGGTAATATGAACATGCATTTATAATAAACTGTAATTCATAATAGGTATAATAATAGAAGGAAAAGGTGTTATTGTACTTTTTACCTTCGTGCAGGTACTTCTGTGTGCTTCCGGACAACTAAATTTAAAGATCTTTTTAAAAATGATCTTCAGGGTTTTCTGTAGAAAATATGTTTGTTTGGTTTTAATCCATAGGCTGGTCTTCTGTGGAGGACATACAGAATTCGTCAAGGAATCTTTAAAACTAGTGATTACTACTGGTCAAGTTAATTATACTATAGTTCTTGCAACTAAGATATAACAAGCTTATTACTTAAAACTACTATTGTATTACAGTAATAGCAGTAAGTCATTAAACTTTCCAGTGTTCAATTGCAAGTCAGAAAAATTCTTTGACAAATGGAAGTTATAAAAATGTGAAAGTAAATTCTGATCAGATTTTTTTTTTGTAAATTTATAATAGAATATTCATTGCAAATTGTAAAGTAATTTTTAGTCTGGTTAGCTGTGTGCTCTCAGGAATTTGAGTAAATAGTTAGAGTACTGTATAGAACATCTGTGTTAGAACACTAGATTAGAACAGGTTCTGAGAGTTCAATTCATGTCTTATTTCCAAATCTTGATCTTAACTACAGTTTACAATAACATGTTGTATCTATGGGGTTTGAGCCTGGAAAAGGCCAGGTCAGTCAAACAATGCATTGAGCCTCTATGTCATAGATTCTATTTTTCAGTGTTCTAATAGATGAAATGTACTGTAACATGCATGTAATATTTGTTATCTGTAAAACCATCTTTATTTGTTACAGGTTGAGGCGTTTTTCTTTAGTACTTACCTAGTCATCTATTACTTACTTTTTATTTTTTGATTCATTTGAAAATCAATAGTCATTTATCTGGGATTCAAAAAAAAAAGGTTAGTACCCAGCTGATTAATACAGCTAAGCTTCTTGCTAGTTTAGAATTGTATGCAGCATATTTATGTAGTGTAATCTATAATGAATTTAAAGTATTCTTTTTTCTGTTTATAATCATTGGTCCTATTTGTGTTTCTGTTTATAAAAAAATATATATATTACTCTCACTGTTTATGGAAACAGAACATTCTAAATCATGGTGGCTTTCAACATTTGTTTGTAAAACAAGATGTTGGTTCCAACTTTTGATATAAAAATTAACCTAGTAGTAAGTGTTCAATTATGTATTTCCTACATTAGTTTTTTCTTAACCCAGTTCACCCATTATTTTAGTCCTCTCACCTATATATATAGATGCTTCTAATCCCCTTATCATTCATAACTTAGCACTTGTATTTGCAATTATATTCTTAGATTTTTCAACCTTGAACGTGCCTAGGAATTCTTTTTCCTGTGATTAGTTAAAAGGCAGGTCAGCTTTCACAGTGATAAAATTGTATCAGAAAGTATTTAAGTCAATTATAAAAGACATTTTACAGCTATAAGAAAAGGTTTCTAATATGTTTGTATAATATTTGAAAAATGTGTGTGTGTGTAATTTATTTCCTGAAAAACATTATAAATTATCTTTGGATTAATATTGTTTGTTCTTTGTTGTAGAACTTGGAAAACTAGAAATTAAACATGTACATGAATTTACATTTATGATTTATAATTTCTCTTTGTTTTCTAATTGAAAGGGGTTTTAAATTAATGAATGGTGAACAATTTAGATTTGTTGCTGTATAGTAATTTTACAATATGATTGTTTTTTGTTTCTTTTTTTTTTTGTAAACAAGTATTTCCATTTATAAAATGTAACTTATGAATATTGTTTTTATCATGCTTCTGGAAAAACCTAGTTAAGAAATATTACTTATTTGCCTGTAACTTGATGTTGAGTAGAAATTTTCATCTCATTATGGTAATACAAAAAAACACAAAAAGAAACAACTCAGCTTTGATAATATAGGACTAAAACTTTAACAAACAACTCAGCTTTGATAATATAGGACTAATACCTTAACAAACAACTCAGCTTTGATAATATAGGACTAATACCTTAACAGACAACTCAGTTTTGATAATATAGGACTAATACCTTAACAAACAACTCAGTTTTGATAATATAGGACTAATACCTTAACAGACAACTTGGCTTTGATAATATAGGACTAAAACCTTAACAAACAACTCAGCTTTGATAATATAGGACTAATACCTTAACAGACAACTCAGCTTTGATAATATAGGACTAATACCTTAACAGACAACTCAGCTTTGATAATATAGGACTAAAAACCTTAATAGACAACTCAGCTTTGATAATATAGGACTAAAACCTTAACAGACAACTCAGCTTTGATAATATAGGACTAAAACCTTAACAGACAACTCAGCTTTGATAACATAGGACTAAAACCTTAACAGACAACTCGGCTTCGATGATATAGGACTAAAACCTTAACAGACAACTCGGCTTCGATGATATAGGACTAAAACCTTAACAGACAACTCGGCTTTGATGATATAGGACTAAAACCTTAACAGACAACTCGGCTTTGATGATATAGGACTAAAACCTTAACAGACAACTCGGCTTTGATAATATAGGACTAAAACCTTAACAGACAAGTCAGTTTTGGTAATATAGGACTAAAACCTTGTAAAGTACTTTGCACCCAGTTAACATTTTAAGACTTAAAACAATTCTAGTCTAAAATCATTTTTAAACCATTACAATCTATTGACAAGAAGATTCTTCCAAACGTTCAGAAGTTGTGTTCCTCAACCTCTGTTTTGTAAAGTAAGGGTTTTTTGAAAACAGTTCTCTGATTATACTTCATATGATCACAGTTTCATAATATGTTACTTCTAAAACTGAATTTTTAAGCCTTGAATATTTAATTTAGTCGACAGAAAGTTTGGTACAGTCCCAGACATTTCTGTAGTCTTGAAATATCTGAGGCTGGCATTGTTCAAGTAATAATGCTAACAGGTTCTACATCAAAAAAAAGATATAACATTTTATTTTATTTTATAGGTGTAACATCTGCCTAATTTTGTGAGACAGTAAAAAAATCATTTAATTACTTCTTAAGCTTATGTGTGGACTTTGTTTATCTGAGCTGTTATACTTTTAGGAAATGGTAACAAATAAGTAATTTATTTATAACAAAGGTTTTAAAAACAGTTTATTTTCTATTATTACAGAATTTTTTAAAGTCAAAATTGACCATTCTAGTTGTGAATTTTTATAGCATATTCAATTTAATATGCCCATCTTGTATTATATGAAAACAGGAAGATCCCGTTTGTCAATGTAACTGGGACCAGATCTGTAGTTCGTGTCCCCTGAATTGAATATAGAGATTATATAATCTGAAAAGAAAACTTGTGTAAATATATTGGTCAGTCGGTTTTGCATATTTGAAACTTTGTATGTTTTTTTTTGTGCCAAATGGGTAAATAAAAGTTATTTTTTAATATCTGTAATTTGGATGATCTTGTCAACTTTAATTGGTTCTCTTAATAAAGCCACTTTTAAGTATGGGCGTTGGGCGGAATTGCTTACTCCAAATTGTCGGTGCTACTTATCAATAGGATGAATTAAAACAAAAACAAAAAAAGATTTAAGACCCGAATCGTTTACCAAATCAATCGTTGACCAAATTGAGGCTGTTGGCTCGGTATAAACCATAAAATTAGCATAGTCGCTATAGGATATAAGTGACTTTCTTGATCCTAACCTTACATATTCCATCACATCAAAAAAATTTCAAACTATATCTGTTGTATTTAACTTTTCTTAACTTATATTTCCGATTTTAAAACCTGGTCACCTTTGGTTTGTTCTCCAATAAGCCCACTTTTAAGCTTAAGCATTAGGCGGAATCACTTTAACAAGGTCACCTTAAACACGGTACTGCAGAACTTGTCCAGTAGCATGAGAGGTCATATACATACGGGCTTTACTATCATTCTGTTGACTTCTAGCCAGAACTTGCTACATAGTAAACAAGGCGTAAGATTATATGTGTTTATGTAATTTAATTAAATCAATATGTATTTTAGTTATAGTATTAGATAGGTTTAATATATCACATTAAATGTCTTAAATAGTAATATGGTATATGAAGATGCACGTGTGACAATTCTGCTTTGGTGCTTAGTAATTCGCTAAGCGGGCCTAACTTTGTCAGGTATTCCTGGGACGAAGGCCGAAAACGCTGCTGACAATGAGGATAACCCAACTGATGACTTAAGACGGTGTACTCATAGAGATACTTTGTGACTGTAACTCATAATTAAAACTAATTATTATTAACTGTAATTTTGTATTGAAGATTTTAAGTTGGAAGTTACTACATAGTTTACTGGGAATTTTATTACATTATTCTAGAAGTTTCTAAAATTACACTGTTTCAACGCTAGTCATGAACGTTTCTTCGGACTATATGTAATGCTAATTTACAGGAGATAACTTTTAGTTGTAGCAGTAATTTAGATGCCTTTCGTCAAACAAGACAACTAATATGTTCGTAACACTCGAAATTACAAACTGAAAATAACGTTAAATAGTTATCAAAATTTTTCACTTAACCTCCCATAGTTTTTTTTTAAGACTGTAGCTGTTCTATTTTTCAATTAAAAGAAAGAAAAAGTATATATAATGAGTAGGACACTTGCATGAAGATATTAAACACAACAAATATCGACTTTGGATTGGATGTTTAATCATTGTTGAACATATACTGGCTTTAATGAAACTAAACATCGATTTTAATTTCTGCTAAAAAATTAGGAATTTGAAAAAGTAGAATAAAATATGTAAAATGTAATTTATCTAAATTGAAATAGGATAGTCTCGTGGCCCTTCAAAGCTAAATAATTCTTTAAATTTGGGCCTAGGTACAAATAGACATCTACAATTAACATATATTCGTCGACATTCTTAAGTAGTTTCGAAGGTTGTTCTGTATATAAGGGTTTCAACAATTGATTTACACACACACACACGTTGTATGCTGTTAGTTGACAGTTCTACCATATTTATTGAAGGGCCGGGCATGTCGAACTGGAAATACGAGGATCCCGATTCGCACAACGTTGATGAAGAAAATGCGCCATGCTCTTGTATAGCTTGGCGAAACAAATATATATATTCATTTTGGTTTTGTAAGCTATACTTCAAGATTACTAAATTTTCATGTAATCGTCACAACACTGAACTCAGAAAATTTTCCTCTTGACGAATCAGTTAATAATAATCTGTTTCAAGAGTAAATAAAACCAAAATTAAGAGTAACAAATTTATTTCTTGCTTTTGAAGTTCTCATGTCATGCTGTGTTGTAGATTACAGAGTGCATAGTTCTTCTTGTGATTTAAAGCATGCGCACGTTTTACTGACGTCACAACAGTACAAATTGTAACGTTAATCGTCCCTTATGTGGCGTCATTTTAGTGTACTGACTGACAAACAACACACTACTATATAGTGGTGCGAGTAGTTAAAACAGGTGATCCCTCCAGCCTCCTTTCGGGAAAATAAAGGAATCAAGATATAGTAAGTTCTGATCAGTCAATATAGTAGAAAATGAAATATTAAAGATTTGTATCGCCAGGATTGGATAAGCTATATCAATCACACTCGATAATTTCATGTTTGTTTTTTACGTACAAACTAATTATACAGAATTACTCATAGAGATCTCATACAGTACAACTTCAGTAAAGTTGTCTTTGTTAAGTACATTTAAAATACATAGATATATTCCAAGAAAGTGGCTGTTTTAGTTACATATAGTTAGAATGCCTAATAAAACTAACGATACCACAAAAATTATATAACTAGCATATGACATTTTTGTTCGAAAGGCTTCGAAATTTACGTCACACTAAATCTTTCCGCTTACAATAACACATTTTGAGTACAGTTACCAAACAAGACTGTAGTATGTTAAGTTACTGAATGGTACTTTAACATTAGTTAAATACTTATAGACAGTTAGCACCTTGTCAATGTACGCCACTTAATGAAATTAGTAATGATCAACAAAGTTTAGATTAGTAACCAGATGTTCGGACGACGATTATACGACTTTCTTCAATATATTGTACTAAAATGAACTAGTAAAGGGAAACTTGCTAATCTTCGTCGTTTAATATCCAAAGTCCTTGTTGCACGCAACTGTTCGAGTGAACTATTCATATCTTAGGACTTCTGGTTGGTTATGATCAACATGTCTCCTACTACTAAGTTTTAAATTCTTCAAATCGACCGAGGAGACTAAAACAGGCTTGTATTCTGATTTATAGTAGACTAGCAGAGACCCGCAAAACATTTACGGCCAAATTAGTATCTTTATTGGAACAGAACTTCTTTAAATACAGGATTTCTAGAGTGATACAAAATAATTCTAATCGCAGACATTAGTTAAGCCTTTATTAAATACGGCCTATATTTGATAAAGAGATAAATCCACACTATAACTTGTGTACGGTTTTTGCTTTAGTTCAGTTAGGGCTAAACCTTACTGCACTTAATACTATCAATAAACAATCTTCTGATATTCTACAACCTAATGTTAGACGTTTTTAAAAACTTTGATAAGCTTTTAATATGTTGTATAGAATGTCTACTAAAGTATATTTACGTCCTTTCTGGCGTAACTCGACGATTTAACAAAGATACGTTTTCAAATTGCGAAAAAGGTGCAATTTTTGTACATTTTAGTCCAAATATATCTTTAATTTTCGATCAATCGTAGACTACTCACTTCTAACTGACAGGAAGCCAAACTACTTAAATAACGTAACAAGCTGCTATGACATCAACGCGTGACCGAGAGACAGGCAGATAGATACACCTGTGTTTTATATACACCTGGAAAAAAGTTAAGCACCCCCGTGTTTTTTTCAAGTGATTCAGATTCGACGTTCTTGTGACTG
>NW_013665847.1:338730-389752 GCF_000517525.1 Limulus polyphemus | reverse complement strand
AAATTAAACCTTATTTTCAATAAGCAATCCTGAAAAATATTTGGGGGTGCTTAACTTTTTCCAGGTGTATGGTATTAAATTGTATTTTCTAACATTCCTTTAGAGACACAAAATTACCCAGAAGCATAATGATAGCTGTATCATATTTTGGCAACGTTGTACTTCGAGTAATGCTCACTGACCTGGCATAGCTTGGTGGATAGAGCAATCGACTTGCAATCTGAGGCCGCAAAGTAGAATCTCTTCATCATACGTTCTCGCCCTTTCAGCCGTGAGGGCGTTATAATGTGATGGTCAATCCCATTTTCCTTGGTAAAAGAGTGTCCCAAGAGTTGGCGGTGGATGTTGTTGTTTAGGTGTCTTCCTTCCAATCTATCACTAATTTAGGTACGGTTAACGCAGATAACCTTCGAGTAGCTTTGTGCGAAATTTCAAAAACAAACAAGCAATTCACAGTCAATTTTGGAAATAATTGCTGTAATCTACGCAATATATCATTATGTAAAAATAGAGTAAGAGAAAGAACTAGTGTTATGAAACTGGGAAATTTCATATTTTTAGAAAAGTTTTTAACCACATTAGATATTTGTTTTCGTATTTTCAAAATAACTTTATACTACCGCAAAACTGAACTGTCTAAAGCAAACATATTCAGTCTTTCCTTGGAAGAAGAAAGAGCATTTTAGATATTAATAATTACTCCATTTTCTTGTAATTGAAAAGGTCTCTAGATAAAAAACACAAAACCTTCATACTGAATTTTGAATTTGCAAATTATATTTTCTGTTTAAATTCACACCGAGGATAAATGACTAGAATTCGAAGTTACATAAAGACTGAATGTGCAAGTTTCAAACGTTATAAGCATTGCTACATAAACACAGAAAGCTATCATGATGGCCCAGGCGTGGCCTAGTGTTTTATGTACTGAATTGTTGATCCATGGCTTGCGTTCTGTTGCCATAAAAAAGTTGCACTTCTCGCTATGGGGTCGTGAATCAGTTATCAGAACGAAGGTCATATACTGTCATGTACTGTTGAATAACTGACTTTCCTTTAGTCTCTTGGTTCAATATTAAGGACGACTAGGGCAGATAGCCTTTTGTAGCTTTGTACGAATCTCCGAAACAAACAAACATGGTAAGAGTGATGTGCTTTGAACATGACAGCCTAATGGCATAGCCTTTTTCAATGAAAACTACGCTTCATGTCTATTGTCAAGATGCACATTCGTCAGACAGAGCATGACCGACGTATGGGCATGGATTATTACGACTTGGTGAAGCTCCAAAATCATTTTAAAATAACCTAATCAACCAACTGTAATATTTCTTCTAAAAGTTTGCACGCTAGTAGAAAGTTTAGACATTTTAATTAAGGCTCAAATTACGGCGCCTAATTGTCACTTATTTTGTTGTATTTGTACTAAGGCGAGGTCTCTAGGGCCTCAATGTCGGCACTGTATGGAGCCTATATTAATTTTTAAGAAAATTAAAAAATCAACCAAACATACATTACTGATGATGTGTTCTACTAAAGTCAACAAATATCATAGTGCTCACTGTGGTCATCAAACAATACTGTTGCTTTTTGTCTTTTCTTTTCCTTACTGACGTAATAACTCTAATGTATAACAGCGTTCCCCAAAGTGTGAGGTGCACCCCCAGCGAGCAGAAATTTTGAGGGGGGTGAGCGATTAGGGTAGAGTCATTAGTGCAATATTGAAAAAATGTGCGTTTTAATATATTTTTCAATAATAAAAATAATACGTAAATACTACAACACATATAGCATTTTAATGTGTATCCATGTGTTACATTTCGTCACTTAACTCACCCTTTCACTCATTTAAAAAAGAAAAGGCCGCAAGAAACCATATTTATTAAAGGGGGCGTGGATGACAAAAGTTTCGGAAACACTGGTGTATAAGCAACACATGTATTTAATACATAACCTTTTCATAGATGATACTCGTAATCTCCCTAACATGTATTTAATACATAACCTTTTCATAAATGATACTCGTACTCCCTAACATGTATTTAATACATAACCTTTTCATAGATGATACTCGTACTCCCTAACATGTATTTAATACATAACCTTTTCATAGATGATACTCGTACTCCCTAACATGTATTTAATACATAACCTTTTCATATATGATACTCGTACTCCCTAACATGTATTTAATACATAACCTTTTCATAGATGATACTCGTACACCCTTACATGTATTTAATACATAACCTTTTATACATGATACTCGTACTTCCTAACATGTATTTAATACATAACCTTTTTATACATGATACTCGTACTTCCTAACATGTATTTAATACATAACCTTTTCATAGATGATACTCGTACTTCCAACCACAGGTGAAGATCATACTACCTCCATAAGTTCGTTTAGAGACAATTTTCCTCACATTTTCTCGTTGCATAAATTTATAACAGAAAATAAACGAAATTACTAAAATTGGTATTTATTGCATGATTTTTTATGTATAATGTAAATTATGACACGAACTTTTGTGTTATTATTTTAACAATATTTATGATTCAAGAAACGAAACGCGCAAAATTGGCCAATAAAATGTTGACCCGATATATATCTGTGCTGTGTCTGCCGCGTCGATGGGACTGGAAATTTGAGCTCCAGTTTAAAAACTAAAGACTTAGTGTGTAAAGTCATTAGAAAATCGTTTTTAACAGTTTAGTACTTAAAAACCTGTATACATAAACATCTGACTATTCAATAACAGACGTACAATGCATCAAAATGTGTCAATATCTAGAGACTGGTGGATATTTACCTAGACCTTTTTCTGATCTTAATTCACCATATCGTTTATCATGAACCACGATAGTGGTTCATAATATGGAACGCAATGAATTGCACAAAACCATAATAGAAAGTTGTGGTAAAAACACCTTAAAAAATAAAGATTCAGTTCCAACAAACTTTAAAAGCTTTACTATCGACTACTAAGGCTGTATACATATAAAAATGCACAAAAAGTATGCATGTTAGACTTAGAAGGAAAAGAAAATCCACTCAAAACGGACTGTTTGTATTTGCCAGCCTACAGCAAAAACAGCTTGGTATGTTGCACCCAAACCTCTTAATAGAATACTAAATAAGGTGTTGCGAAGGTTGTAGTGGTATTTAAAAGTCGCTTTGTTTCTTCTATATTTTACGTAAGCTAAAAAACATCATAATTCTAGTGTAAAACATGTTATCATTTACCCCTTGTAGTTAGCTTTGTTATAAATATCTGGTGTTTCTATAAAAAGGCTTTAGCACAGAATGAAAGAGGAATTACCAGCCAATAACAGACGAACATTAGATGACTGTAACATGTAGATACTCAATGTTTTTTACACTATACAATCGGTATCTTTAGGGAACCAGTCTCTATATTATGTATGAAGTGAAGGAGTAGAAAAAAATCAATACACATAATATTAAATTTTATTACACACCTTCGCAGAATAATTACTTTTAGACGTATATGTTTTATTTGAAAAGTTTGTTTTAATATTGGTAAAATTTTATATCTGCTTTGTGGGAGTTGTGTCTTAGTCTAGGCATATATTTACCCATTCCTATGCATTATATATAGAGAGAATTTAGTTATACAGAAACTATAATTGCTCACTATATTCTCAAACAAATCTCCATGACAATCTCCAGCTGTAGATTAAGATTTTACATCTCAAACTAATGCGATCAAATAGTCAATAGCTATAGTAAATCATCATGAATTGTATCAGCTAGTTACTAGCTATGTTTATTATCATTATAATGTATAAAGTTAGATACCATATCAAGTAATTATTTGCCCATAGTTGAGCATAAAAAAGCCAGCAAGCAAGAAAAATAAAAAATAATTGAGAATTTAAAAACCTGCAAATAGGGATCGTAAAAAACAGTAATCAAACAAGGCTGGAGATACCATGCTATTACCTAGAATTACATTTTTAAAATTCTCAATTTTTTATTTATCTTGTACATTACAGTTTCTCCACAGAATACACGACTTCAAAAGTATTTTAATATTTACTACCAGAACTCAAATGATTACAAGTGTTTCTACATTTATCAAAATTTATGGCCAAAACGCTTAAAAACGCTTGACCATCGATGCGAGTTCCGGGATCGAAACCTGTGCCGAACATGCTTGACACTTTCAGCCGTGAGGGCGTTATAATGTGTTGCTCATATAGCGCTATTCTAAGGGAACATTATTGAAATGCAATTTAACGTCAAAACATAACAATGTTGAGGAACAGTGCTGTAACAAAATGATCTAACAACATAAACAGACAAAATACATTCTACTGAATTATGATATTTTTTTAAGTTAAATAAATCTTAGTTTTTATTTTGACATATCTATTCAGCCTTATCTTAAGAAGTTTTATATCAATCGCTTTTAAAGTTAACAAGTTACCAACGGTTGATACTCTGATATTTTCACATATTTAATATTGAAAGGTTCTTATTGCATTCTATAATCCAATTATTAAATAAAATCGCCTTTTTTCATGTAAGGCAGTCTAAGCTAAACATTTGTATCCAATTAATTGACATGATCATTTAAAATTAAGACTTCATATTCATTTAACCCCCTGGTAGCTCAACGGAAGAGTTATAACGGTAAAAAGCGGATTTCGATAGATGTTATAGGAAGAGCACAGGTAGCTCACTGTGTAGCTTTATGCTTTACAACAAACGAACAAACAGACTCGAATTTACATTTTATTATACCTCTGGGGTTTACAATATATTTAGTTGTATTTAAATGCTACTTTTCAGTGCTGTATATCATTCGTACCCGACAGAAATTTGAATAAGCGGAACTAGTTAATTATATATATCTAAATTTTGTGCGAAGTGAAATTTACTTACCGTTCTTTGTTTTGTTTTTATTTCCTTCTTTAGCCTTTGACCCTCCTTTGGCCAGGCGGTATGTCTGCGGACTTACAACGCTAGAATCCCGGTTTCTATACCCGTGGTGGGCACAGATAGCCCTTTGTGTAGCTTTGTGTTTAACTACAAACAAACTTTAGCCTTTGTCGCCGCAGTGAATCGTCAGTAAAGTTATTCTGAATCAAACAGTTACTTCAAGTACCTTAAATATTTACACAAACGTAGAAAGTCCATAAAGAACACAAAATGTTCTTGCGAAAATCATAATCAATCAATTTGTATTTTGTAGAAATTTTCGCAGTTCAGTGAAAATAATCACGAGTATTTCTTTGCCCTTAGAATCAACCATTACTTTAAATTTGTGTGTGGTAAAACAGATTTCGATGATCAATAAAAGATAATCAGACGCGAGGGTGAGTCCTTCTAAAGAAATTGTAACCGATTATCATTTAACGTTATAAGAAAAGGTCTTCGCGGTTGTGTAACTTGTGTGAAGAAGCAACTTAGTTGAAAAGCATCAGAAGACGAGAAAGGTTTTAGAAAACATTAGTGAAAAAAATAAACTCTATTTTCTGTAACCATGTTGCATATGTACAATAATCGCCGTCATAACCACACATTTACACTTCCTATCACCATCATAACCACACATTTACACTTCTACACATGTTCACTTACTATCACGCCTTATTGGTGTCATTTTCACAACACCTACCAGAATAGACCTAGTCTCACCTACCTTTAATGGAGTGTGTTTTGATTGAGAAATTGGTATATTTCAACTTTCCATAACTATAAAAAATAATTGTGTTTATTCGGGTAGACTTTTCACAATTCCTTCCAGAAAAGGCCCTAAAGTCTCACCTACCTTTAATGGAATTTCGGAGTTTTCAATATATAAAATATACAAATGTGCTGATGAACAGTATGTAGTAATAATTAATGTAAATACAATATTTAGGTTCAAAAGTGTGCAAAATAGTAACAACACCCAGCACAATGCTATACAAAAAAAAAAAAGAAAACATTTGAACACACATAATAAATCATTTAAATAGATGAAACTTTAAACTTCATCAGTTGGACGATACAAATATTTCATCTGAAGAAAATTAAAGTAATTTGTATAAAAACACAACATTACATTTGAGTAGAATAAAATCATGCAAAATTAAATGTATGGCTTTGTACCGAATATTATAAATACCCGATTCATTCTATAATAGTAGTTAGGGCGGGAGCGAGCGTCACGCCACAAGATGGCGCTACATGCGTGTCGACCTTGGTCAATAGGGGGTGAGAATGATGGCACCAGAGAGAGCGAGGTGCTAGGGGCGCGTTGCTACACTGCCATGACAGTCTAGGAGTACACGAAGTGTACCAATGTGTTTAAACACGACTAGATTTAATACAATCGGTTTAAAACACTAATTCTTTAGTCCTATATTTAATTACGTTTCCTGACCGTTTAGATGTAGATCGTCCTGAGAAAAGACGTTTATTTAAATATCATACAATAATTTAAATTTGCTGTGTCACTGGTTTGACTTTATGCTATCTATACAACTTGACAAAATAATTAATTTTACTCATGATACTTTATAGTTTTATCTTACATGAGTTTTAGGAAGGTGGACGGTGTTACTATACCCCCTTTTGCGACACGCGTGTAGCGCCCTAACTACTTACAGCTGATTGAGGTATGCTACAGTTGAATAAATATGTTTTGGAAGCAACCACTGTACACGTAACTTGTGTCACATTTTCAGAAATACGTCTATCTTGGTTATGTTGTATGCTGTTACAACTGACTTTTTTTTTCTTGGATTCTCACCTGTTACAAGACGTTGCATTTTGCTTACCACGACTAGGGGATGACTTATTACAGGTCTCCTACTGGATAGTCTTGAATTTCGAGTTGATATACTGAGCAAATTCTTGACATAATAGATATAACTTTAGTCTTCTCTTACTTGCGTTCACATTATGCAGTGTTGTTAACTGTAGACACACTGAACTATAATTCTCAATTACCTTCAAATGATAGATTGCACTTGTCGTGTACAAACACACCGTGTGTTTTGTGCCGCCCTGTGCTAATACAGAAAGTTCCAAATTTAGTTTTTTGTGCTGCTTTCACCCCATATTGGTCAAGAATGTTGTTAAATTCCTTTCCCCTTAACTGCATATTATTGTTATTATTATCTTTACAAAGTATCCCCCTTTTGTCTTTTCGTAGGAAAAAGAGTTATAAGCTGACCTATTGTATGTGAAGTCAGTAATGTATCTTTTCCACTGGTGGTCAGGTGACCTCTGGAGGTAAAGATCAATCCTGTATTTCATTGGAGAATGATTAGTTACGTGTTTAAGCGCTAGTTCA
This sequence comes from Limulus polyphemus, assembly GCF_000517525.1. Classification (NCBI taxonomy): domain Eukaryota; kingdom Metazoa; phylum Arthropoda; class Merostomata; order Xiphosura; family Limulidae; genus Limulus; species Limulus polyphemus. The sequence continues at coordinate 382,433 of NW_013665847.1, read as the reverse complement.
TCTAGGTAAGTCAGATGTTAACGGTTTCAGTAGCTAATGTGAGAATTATTCAGTCTGGAACAAGAGCTCAGCTTTTGCATTCTGGAACGATCTTGAAAGATACAGTTTGGAACTATATCTTACCACCAATTTATTACCAACTCTCCAGTAAAGGCAATTTGTCTATTGTGGTAAATTAAGTACACATTTTAACTGTTTATCATAAATAAAAATTATTCGCTTTAATTGTACACTTGTGTGTAGGCTTTCTTTATTTATCACGATTTCAGTAGCCAAATAACATAGACTTACTTCGCAGTAATGATCCTCTCTAATCTCCTGTTATTAGCGGACTATTCTTGCCGTTGTGAGAGGAATTAGGCTTATCTGAAAGTACCACTCGGTGTAAAGTTCGCACGGTCTATAAGATAAAATGTTCTTTTTAAGCAGGAATTATGTTTACATATGACAAGTTTTTGGCTTAGTATGCTGTTTCGAAATAATATTACATAATCTAATATGTAATATTTCAGAAGGCTTATTTAGCCACAGTACATTGTGCTAGGTTTAAAGCTTTTATTAACTACATTTGCAATGAATGTGTTGCAATAAGAAACCCTCCCTTATTTTTCACCCTCCCTTAACTATACAGAAAATAATTATGCTTATTCAAGTATATTTAAGTAAATTTTTCAAAATGTTTATGCTAGTTTTGTATTCTGCATTCAGTTGGTTGACATATTAGTAAACAGGATGAGAAAGGTCTTAAACTTGCATTAATTCTCAACATTAGAAAATGATTATATATCACGATAGTCATTCTGTAAAGCCTTATATTTTCTTGATTCTCTTATTGTATCATCTCTTACGGGTATTGAAGGCCGTTACGCAGGGATATTGGTGGCACAGAAGAATTTAACAACTTAGCATGAGCCTGGGTTTTATTTTTTATTGAATATGAGTGATAGGATTGATCGTTAATGTACATAATCTAAGACTGATGGATATACATTAGAAATTAAAAGTACGGTATCATAAACTTTAACATTCTTGGCATTTTTCTGTGTAGAACAGCAACCAAATATTAGTCTGTAGTACAGAACAAGCCAACCAATGAAAGTATGACTCACGCACATTATACCTGCGAATAAAGAGCTTGTGTGTAGTCAATCATTTGTGGTTATATTTCGAATAGTTATATTTTTTGCATAACATATCATGAAGTTGATTCGTATTGCAGATACTTATATTACCCGTCGAGAAATGGACCTGTGCAATAACTGTAAAAATAAAAGAAGCATGGAAATTAAACAGTGCAAAGGAAAAGCATGGTACCTGACTTTCTGATTGTATCTTTCAACACTTTTAGAGGTTTCGTTAGTGTCTATCTGAAATCAGTGATTTGTATACCATAAGTTTATGTTTTAATATTACAGCTTATTATACGGTAAGGTTGTAATGTGCCCTACACCTTGTTATCAATCAAATTCTAAATTTAATTACATAGTCAAGAAAGTGTAGAATTTATGAAAAAAAAAGGAAATCAGCATTACAGTTTCTTTGATTTCGACATCTTTGTAGCACATTAATTTTGAAATGGATTAATACATCCGAGAGGTAGTTTGTGTGAATCAAAAGAAACTCTTACTTACCTTTTTTAGTAAGAACTTCAAGTTTCTCGCATATAAAACTGTGCTCTGATGAACAATCTGTATCCTGAAGCTTATATTGTTTCTGATCATCGATGATCACACAATCTTCGTTTCCTGAATTTCCATCATTTGGTTCAATATCCATCCACAGTTCTGGATTAAATTTAGTTTCTGACCCGTTCACAAACTTCCATTCTCCTTCTGTTTCTTCATCCGTCAGGCCTACCCATAAATCTTCAGAACTCTTTCCATTTATGTCAGCGAAGTTTATGATTATTTGCATAGTTTCGGTATCCACAAGTGGAACTAGGCTTCCACTGTAGTCAGTTTGACAAAGCTGCTCGCTACTCAGAAAAGGCTTTTTATAATTCGTCACATAATAACATACTCCATTGTGCGCTTTTCCTCCCGACTGGCAGCCTGTGGGTAGAAAAAGTCAAGTTAGAAATCTACTAAAATAATTTTCAATTAACGTATTTATGAAATTATTTAAATAATACCAAAAAATTTGAACAGACTATATTGTAAAAGTTTTTATGCTTTATTGGGAAATTCCAGTTGTAACAAATTGAATCATACTAGCTGTTGTTTATTGTCTGATCTTAACCTTCAAGGGTCGAGAACATATATGAAACGAGGCTTTATACTTTGCGAAGTGTTGACCTTCAAGGACTGAAGTAATACGACGTTCAAAGTTTTTTTAGATGTTGACCTTCCCGGGTCGAGGTCATAATGAACAATATTCTACCCTTTTTTTGTGCTAATCTTCAAGGGTTGAGGTCATATTCATCTACACCTTTTCAAATGCTAATCTTCAAAGATCGAAGTTACGATGACAATGTTCTACGCCCGTTTTAGATGCTAATATTCAAGGGTTGATGTTATATTTTATGAACATCTAGGAGTACATATTCGAAACACTTGACACCATTCACAAAAGTCTGAAACGGTTTGACTTTTGCTGGGATAAAAAGAATATAAATGTTTTTGAGTTTATATTTCATATATGTATTGTAATTTTTAAATTTTGAGTTTCCAATTCTAGAAAATACTTGCAAAATACACATGATATGTTTCGGTTGGCAATTTATTGTTTTTTATTTAGTTTCCAAACGATTCAATTTATTTTTTATTCTAATATCTATTAACGCCACTTTTTGCACGCACTATTCAAAACAGTAAAACTTCCACTCAATTTAAATATTTATGAGAAATTATGAGAAATTAATCATATCTGGATTTGAAATAAGTTCAAAGACATAAAGCGAAAAGGTTAGCAGGTCCAAACAAAACGGCAGCTTATGCTCACTTATCTGGCTCCACGTTTTTAGATTTCATGTTTTAACCTAGTTTATGACGACTTATCTAAATTTCTAAATAAATCCTGTTTCTTGAGCTCTCAGGATCTTACCATACACTCTAAACTTACAGAAGAAACCAAATAAGACTCTCTGATAAATCATCTCACACCATAGTCTTCAATACCTTTACATACAATATCTTTATTTTACATTGTGTAAATAAATATAATTCGACTATTTTTCTATTTCTTAGTTCTTTTTTAACCATTTTGCTAATGAAATAAATTAGTAGGACAACTGGTTGTTGTTTTATACATTCTCCAAATGAACATATTTCAAAAAGCGTTTACAACATTTGCTCTATTTAAGTCATGAATCTTATTCACTGATAGGTCTTTTATTAGGAATTTACTCCTTTTATTTGCAAAAAATAATGGGTATATGATAAGTCAGGAGATTGTTTGGGTCTTTTAAATGCAGATATGTAGTCACGTTATTCTTAATCTGGAAGAAAGTGGATAAGAAAAAGGATCTCTTCGATTTTCATAGGGGCATCATAATTGAAACTTTTCTAGAAATAATGCCTTTATGAAAGGTTGTTTATTTAACAAGGTATTTAAAATCAGCTGTCTTCATAGTCTGTTAACAGTGTCAATCAAACATTAATACATCAGTCACTATGAAACATAATATAACAGCCATATTTTGTTATTTGACAGAGGGAAAAGGCAGTTGGACAGGTTTGTAAGACACAAGAGGTATCAAATTTTGAATAAAATAAGCAATTACCTCAACTGTAGCAAGGTTTTCACTATCTACAGTACAATAGAAAAAATGCTACATATTTGCCAAAAACAGTTTTTATTGGATGCAAGGAAGAAAGAACAGTTTCAGTGTGCTTAGACTTGAAGCTGTAGACTGATACAAGCTAGAAATGTGTGGCGTAATCTATTGATACACTACCAGTTGATAGACAAAGGCTTTTGTAAGACAATTCACCAGTCTCTTACTGTCCAAAATCAGTTCGAAAAGCAATATAGTGATTTGAATAATCCTCCTTAGCCAGCATAATAACCAGATCTCATCCCGATAGATTATCTTTGGGATGAGCTTCAATGTAATATTCTCCACCGTAATCCTCGTTATGAGCTAATTGTAAACAACTTTCCTTAGTGAAGACCAAGAAACTTCTTGACATTTTGTAGAGTTTATTCCACACGAAATCAAGGCTATTATTGTTGTGAAAAAAATTGATTCAGTTTGATTTTGTTTGAATTCCTAACAATGTGGCTAGCCAATATATTATGAAATGTTTGTAGAAAATAGCAAATTATATATATAAATATTATGGATTATTACTTTTCTACTAGTGCTAGCAGCACAAAATAAATTAAGAAAAGCGACCTAGTACAGGTTTGGAATAATAATAAAAAAAACTTATTTTTGCAGAACACTTTTGGAGAATAAATAAGAATAACATAATATTATCTTGTATAAAAACAAAGTTATAAGTAAATAAAACAATATTACACTTTTAGAGTAACCAGTATTTTACGTTGACGAAGCCGCTGTGAATATTTCTTTAAAATAATATGAAAACAGATACCCACCTTTTATTACATTAGGTATAATTTCACAGATAAAACCTTTGGTTTCTGAGCACCGGACGTCTTTGATTTTGTGTTGAACATTCACGTCCATATCACAACAATGTTGACTGTTATCATAATTATCAGGTTGTCCAGGTCCCCACAGATCCGCTTCGAAGAAAGACTGTGGAACTTTGTTACCATCAACATAACGCCATACACCTTCTTCAGCCTCGTCCGTCATGCCAATCCAATAGGAGATGTCTTTCTTGGGTAACTCATTGTAAAGATACTGCCAGACTTGATTATCTGGAATCCTAGCCAACATCCCTTTTGCATTCTTACAGTATAGTTGACTATCATTAAAGGTTTGTTTTGGAGAGTCGTGGATTTTGTAGCACATAGAATTAAACAGTTCGTAACCTGAGGGACATTCTAAAAAAAATTATATAAGATAATACAAATATTACTCGTAAAGCACCATTTAAGACTTTCATAGCTACACTAATCACATATTTGATCAATTATTACTCAACAATGCTAGTTAAAGATCTAGGCTAGAATGATGAAAAGTCGTTTTAGACTAACATAAAAAAATGTTTAAGATATTTAAAAGATAGAATAATTAACTACATGACACGACAAATGATGGTAATACTGTTGATGTTTCGGGCCTTAGCCCTTCTTCAAAAATGTTAATCTCAAAAACAGAACAATTGTACAACTTTCAATATACGCACGTTAACAAGTGTACAGGAAGCGTCTCTAACAGTATAATTGGGAAAAATAAATATACAGATAGTCGAAAATAAAATACTATTTTTCGTTTTGGCCACTAGGGGATAAAGTGCCTAAACTGAAAATGAAACAATGTCCTTCACTTTCCGCATTTGTTTGTTCTTTGGAGCAGACCATAGTACTACACAAGAAGATGTGAAAGGTCGTGGTTTTTTGCTATTAAAATGTAGGGAAACGTGTTTGTCGGTGTTACATTTAATTATGTGACGACGATATTCTCTGAATCGTCTACCAACCATGCGTCCCGTCTCATCAATGTACAAGATGTGACACAAGTTACTTTCATTTGTATATCAGAGTTGGTTATATAGTATTGACTCATAGTCCCAACAATGAAAGAATGGCTATCGATGTGAGCATAACTTATGCAACAAGAAGGGCTGCATAGAGAACATCTAGAACTAGTGTTGACTTTGTTGTTATCAACAGATAAGTTCGAATGTGCAAGGATATCATGAAGGTGTGGGTTATAAGTGTAGGCAACAGTAGGTCGGTTGGAGGCGTGAGTTATGTAGACAACAGTAGGTCGGTTGGAGACGTGAGTTATGTAGGCAACAGTAGGTCGGTTGGAGGCGTGAGTTATGTAGACAACAGTAGGTCGGTTGGAGACGTGAGATATGTAGACAACAGTAGGTCGGTTGGAGGCGTGAGTTATGTAGACAACAGTAGGTCGGTTGGAGACGTGAGTTATGTAGGCAACAGTAGGTCGGTTGGAGGCGTGAGTTATGTAGACAACAGTAGGTCGGTTGGAGACGTGAGTTATGTAGGCAACAGTAGGTCGGTTAGGGAGAATATCCTTAGTTATAGGGTCGTTCTGTAAAATATTAAAAATATCAAATGTGAAACTATGGGATGATAGGGTATTATAAAATGATATAGTTAATGTTGTTCTTGTGAAATTAATGAAATGTTACTGGAGATGGATTTTGCTTTGTTACAGGCGTTAATAATTATAAAGGTAAAGTAACCGCGTTTAGAGAAAGAAACGGTTAAATGTCAGTAAAAAAAGTGTGAACTTTTTATTTATAAGCAATTATTGATCCTGTCACACCTTTAAGCTTTACAATTTTGTTAAATATGTGTTAAATAACGCCTTGGTTAATAGTTTTAAAACGAGAAATCTTTAGTTTCGTCACCATGTTATCTATACGCGCTTTAGCTATTCTGTTCGAAATCTCTATTTATTCAAAAATAAGGACATTGAACTGTGCGGTATTTTTCCATTAAGACTGGATGAATAAACCAAGATGAGGACCCCTGTGAGTACCACAATGATGACAGGTATAATCCTAGACTAATAAAAAGAAACAGAGTCAGAATCGTGTGTGTGGAAGAAAAGAAAAAAATTCTAACGAAATAGAATAAACCATAACCTCATGAAAAGCAGTCTCACAGCAGCACTCGTCGCTACAAGAGTCCTGTGCAGCTTTCCGAACCAAATGATAGGATTGAATAGCACTTTTATAATGCACAAACAAAAACAAAATTCATGTACGAGTACAAACAAATCAACTGAAATGCATTTAACAAAAATCTAATTCTTAATTCTAAATAGGTATAATGATATATTAAGCTTAATCAAACAAAATAAAAAATAGACATGCACTTAACTCAACCAATAAAAACAAAATAAACAAACCATATTCAGTTAGAATTGGAAAATTTAAATCTGAAAGTCAGCTTATGCCTAACTAAACGTTCAAGTCAGAGAACCCTGGGATTTAGATATAGGTGTTTGTAAATTTGACCTATTGATCAGACGATAGACAGGGAGTTAGTAACATCCGTTGCTACAAGACTTCTGTTCGGCTTTTCGAACTAAATAACAAGATTTATGGGTACTTTTATAAAGTACTCCAAGCTAACAGTGAGGTGCTTGCTCGGTAGCATCACATCTCGAACCTCAGACCCTAACCATTATAGCACGCCGGCTTTCTCCACTCAGCTTAAACAAAATACAAATCCGTAACGCTACTTAACTGCATCAAATAAAACTAAATAATAGTATAACATCGATAAAAATAAATTATCAGTTTGAATAAAGAAAACATAAACAATTGAGTTTTGATACTTAAAAAACGGGAACTTAAATAAATAGATTCTGAGAGATTACAAAACAAGATTGAAAGAAACAAGGGATCACTTGCTATCACGATAATGGATGAGTCAAAAACCAAATGCTTAAATATCAAACAACTTTAGATAAAGTACTTGTTATCTACTTTTTCTAGGTAATTGTAATTATAGAAAATATACACAAATAACGACGCCCATAATAAAATTATTTTGTTCTTCCCTAGTAAGCATTAGGGCTAACAACATCCCCTGTCCATTTTGTGAACATTTTAAATGTACACCTTTTTTGAACCTCAAGTTTTCATGAAGCTATTTGTTGATCATGAGTTTATCTTGAGATATGCAATTTGAAAAGCATTCAGCCAAATCATAAAGACGTTTCGCAACCAAACATGGCTATTATTAAAAAGAAATGAATAATACTAAGAATTTCATCGACTTTTGTTAGACATGTAATTATACATAACATAGCAGCATAAATAAACATTACTATATTATATAAATAAATAGAAGAAACGACAATTTCTTCTTCATTCTATCTTAATTCCATATAGATTTGGGGTCGGCCTCTCGGGTATTTTGTATTAGCCATGAATATTTATACTCGGATAACTGGCCATAATAGCAACTTTAAAGGGCAAGGATGTTCGGTGACGACGATTCGAACCCAAGACCCACGGATTATGTGTCAAACGTCCTAACTATCAATCCATACCAGGCCTAAGAAACGAAAATGTCTTGGCACAATTGAAAATATTATATTATGATTATTATTATTGATGACTTGTGCCGACGAGTTTCTGTAACAAAATTACCATCAGCTGGACTGGTGGTGGTAACCATATACCGAAACCAATCGTCTGAAGTTTTTAATAAATTTTGAAAAAAAATCATTGTATCGAAAACTTCGCCAACAGTTTTCGGGCCCGTTGAGCGGGACGTCGTCGTGGGGAGACACACGTGTGTGGACTCAAGGTGATAGGGAGGGGAAAGGGGTAGAGAAGATGATGTCATATTGCCATGCACCAGAGAAGATTACGTTATAGTTCCACGATGTGGAACCAGAGGTCGCGTTGCTAGAGCGTCATGACAGGCGCAAGTTGTCCAAAAATCGTGTCGTGTTGCTAGGCCGCCATGATTATCTCACCATAGAGTGTTTCAACGTGTGATTATTTCATGAATGTCTAGATTTAATTATGTTCTAAAAGTTACAAGTAAAGCTATTAATTTAACGAAACGAGAATTATAACACTGTTACACATGTCAATATTTATCATACATATATCATCCATCATTTGAACGAAAAAAGTATTATAGCCAATAATTTACTTTACATACTTTTATCCATTCTTATGCATAAAACATTTCACTAATTCATCAGTTCTAAAGTTTCCGTTTCTATATTTAACTCGCATGAGATACTTTTCTCTGTTTGTAAAACTGGATAGTGCTACTATTACAGTTAACATACTAATTATAGTTGTCGCTTCAATAACTAATCATACCTTTTGCATTTTTTGAAGAGGGTGGATTTTTCGTCCTAACATCTCTAAATATCAGGACTGTTTCGCTAGTTTGACTTTATGGTTTAAATATACTATTTATCTAACCATATAACTATAATTTTTATTGTTCTTGACAAAATATTTCATTTTACCCATGTTACTTTATAGTTTTCACTTACGTATAGTTAAGTCTATCAGGTCCTATCAATAAAACTTTTAGGGGTACTGTAAAGAAAGGCGACTTTATGCAATATTTATCAAAAATAACGTTCATGTATCCTACATTTGAAGATTCTAAGAACAAAAATCTGTAAATTAAGTGTGATAACAATAAAAATGATTTAAAAAAATATTTCAATTTGTTGTTTCTTACGTTAAAAGACATTGTCTACAAGAAAGTACATATTTTTTTTTCAAACTTTATAAATCAATCATAGGCCCGGCAATCCAGGTGGGTAGGGCGCTTGACTCGCAATCTGAGGGTCGCACGTTCGAATCCCCGTCCCGCCAAACATGCTCGCCCTTTCAGCTGTGGGGACATTATAATGTTATGGTCAATCCCACTATTCATTGGTAAACGAGTAGCCCAAGAGTTGACAGTGGGTGATGATGAGTAGCTGCCTTCCCTTTAGTCTTTCACTACTAAATTAGGAACGGCTAGTGCAGATAGCTCTCGTGTAGCTTTGCACAAAATTAAAAAAACAAACAAACAAATTAATCATGTTTTCTAGCTTTTAATTTCAGTGACATACAAAAGCTGATCATCACTAGTTAAGTACGGTGAACATTAAACTTACAATCTACTTTATAATCCTTTAAACTTTAGCAATATAAAGATAAAGATTTAAATAAGCATCCTTTCCAGGATGTTATATATATATTAATTATAGAAATGAAAGTGTTTCACATATAAAACGCCAGGAAATGCAAAAGTATGATTAGGTATGAAAGCAAAACCTATAATCAGTACATTAAACGTATCTATCTATCTAAGCTGCAGTCATCCTTCGTTGGATGTAGCTCTCCATTAGACCAGTCCAATATTTCCTATTCTTAGCATACTGTATCCATCTGATTCCTACTTCCGCCACTATATCATCCCTCTATCTTCTCTTTTCACTTCCTTTACATCTTTTCCCTGTCCTAGGTTGCCCTTCCATTGTTATTAATGTCTACCTATTACTGGAATACCTTGCTACATGCTCAGCCCATTTCCATTTACTTCTTAGAATGAACCTTACTGCGCCTGTTATATTTGTTGATTTTCTTATTCTATCATTTTTCCATCTGTCTTTTAGTGTTATATCAAGTATTCTTCTTTCCATAGCTCTTTGTGTGGTTTTCCTTGTCTTTTGTTAATGCTCATGTTTGGCAGATATATGTTAAGACTGGTAGTACACACTGATCCATGATCTTTTTCTTCAAAGTAATGGGGATATCCTTATCCTCTAGAATTTCTTTATACATTCCAAAACATCGCCATGTTGCCTTTATTCTTATCATAATTTATTCCCTTGTTGTGTTTTCCATTTTGAGAGTTTGTCCTAAATATTTATGCTCTGACACTTTCTCTACTTCTTCATTTTCAATTTTGATGGTATCTTTGTCATGATAGTTGGTCATATATTTGGTTTTTCCCTTATGTATTTTTAATCCCGCTTTCTTGCTACTGGTATTTAAACTGTTTAATAGGGCTTCCATCTTTTTTGTTGAATTTGTAAAGAGAGCTACATCATCTGAAAACTTTAGATCTGTTAATGTGCCACCATCTATTTTTATGCCTTCATTTTCTAGCTCAGTTTGTCTGAATACTTCTTGCAAAGTTGCTGTAAACAGTTCTAGAGATATTGGGTCACCCTTTCTCACCTCTCTCTCTCTATCTTTATCACTGATGATAACTCTTTATCAAGATGTATTTTTGCTGTTGCATCTATGTATATATATCTCTTAAGATTTCGATGTACGTTAGATTGACGCCTATTGTAGCTAAAGCATTTAATATTATATAAACTATTCACGAGAATACTAAAAAATATATTGGAAAGAACAAACACCAACCAAGAGAACAAGCAGGGTTTAGGAAAAATATTTCAACAACAGATCATTTACAAATAATAGAAAAATCAAATGAATACAACTTACCTTTATGTGTGGGATTTATAGATTATGAAAAAGCATTTAACTCTGTAAAATTAAACGTATACTAAATCATAAAAACACAATCAGCTGTTTTCTTTAATATTCATGAAAACATTAGTTGTGATAAAAACTTTTCAGCAGTACGTTAAATGTGTTAGTAACACTATCCTCCTATTATTTGTTAAAATAATAGCTTTACTGGTAACTTTTAGAACATAACTAAATCTAGACATTGATGATGTAATATCACATGTAGAGACACTCTATAATGAAGTAATCATGGTGACCCAACAACGCATCCTCTGGTTCCACTTCGTGAAACTAGCAACACGCTTTCTGGACAACTTCCATTATCATGGCGACATGACAGATTCCGCCTATCATGGCGCCCTAGTAACATGCCATCTGATTCCATTTTGTGGAACTACGACGTCATCATCTGTACCCTCTCACTACCTTATTGCCTGGGTCGACATAAGTGTGTCGGCCTCTAACGGCGTGCCACTCAATTGGGCCCGATAACTACTCTTGCCGTTTATTGTACTTATCTGCATACAGTAGCACAATGTTTCTAAACAGAAACGACTATTTCCATTCATAGGTTATGTCGTGAATATCTGCTGTGCAAATAAACTGAAAATACCATAAAATAAGACTATAAGCACAACACACAGAAATACTTGAAAATATACAAGGTATACCAAAATAAAGGCAGGAAACCATACAAGCTAATGCGTAAATCTTACTATCAACCTTATAACACACACACACACAAACAAACAGTTTTGTGCCTATTCCAAGCACAAGTGTGTGACACAATCAAGCTTTCCCGACCGGGGGGGGGGGATGGCTCGATAACACTTAAATATGGTTAATGTGTTAGCAATGTTAAGTGCCCCAATTCTTTCTTCTAATTATTTGAACCAATCTTATATGAATTGGTGCATTTTCTTACTAAAACCAATAATCTCCATTTGGCAATAATGTTTAAGTAATCGTTTTCTGCCACTTTACCTTTCAGTTAGAGCATAGACCCTGAACGATTCTAAAATAAATTTGATCATGCCATCACACGCTTCCTTCATGCTTAACTAATGGTACAAGACGTTTTAGAATTATTTGCTTCTTTTGGTCTTCACCACCCAAACGTGTCCATTTAATTAAAAAAATAATAATAATTCAGCTTCTAAGAACACATTCTTTCACTAATCTTCGGTACAATTGTTATGTTTTGACATCATTTTACTCGGGATTTTCCATTTTGTGGTGTTGTTAGAGTTTTATGAACGGTAGAGCTATTAAGTTAATCCGTCTTTTGCAATTCCATTCGAATTTTGACAAAGACTGGTCTGTGTAGATCAGGGGTCTCCAAACTACGGCTCGCCAACAGTTTATTAAAATAATAATATAATAAAACGTAATTGAGCAAAAACCAATCTGATCATGTATGCATCCCTACTTAATTTTACCACGACCCATCCGGCCGCGAAGCTTAAAAAGATCTACCTTCCGGCCCTTGTCCAAAAAGGTTTGGAGACCCCTGGACTGTAGATTAACGCTAAGTTATGCGCATAATTTGACGTTCTAGGCCTTTGTTTTTGCCTCATTCCTCTGTCACGATCTGTCAACTTAGTGTTTTTTGACCACTATTATGTCTGATGTGGTTTTATTGTTCAATATCCTTAATGACACTGTTCTTCGGGATACACTCATTATTTCATGTTAAAGAATATCTACCTACACGCTCACTCGCAATCCCCGCTTCTTTGAAATCTAACAGTCTATGTTTTACCTTCTTAGAGACTCCAAAATTATAAATAAAAAGGTTAAAGATTTCCGTTTCTTTTTGTACAATTCCTGTGTTATTTAAACATTTTAATTATAGACTTCGACTAGCAGAGCGCCTCCGCTACTCTTCATCGTAATATTATATTAAATATGGTAATAATCTTAATGATTTAAAGTTGATATTTCACGTATCGTCCATTCCCAGTAGGATGTGCAGAGATTAGTTTTTAAATGAATATTATATGTTAGCAAAATCTGCCTAAATGATATGATAATGTTTTACTGAATGTTATGTACCTCCAGTTCGCATTTTATAAAGAACATATTTTGTTTTCTTCTCTTTGCGGTGAAATAAATTTATTGAGTTATGCTATTATTATCAATATATTTTTAACATACTAATTTTTTATTTTGGCCTATTAGATGATGTTTTTTTATTTCATTAATAATAGTATACAAATACTAGATCTGTATTTCCACTAATAGAAAAATAGTTTTTGTTTTATTTCTAATAGCTATATTCCACCAAAAAAATTAGAAATTTACAATTTTCTAAACGAAGGATCAAAAATAGATATAATCACTATATTACTTTCATATGCCCCCAGTTTCCATGCTTTCAACGCTAAAATTGGGTTTCGATACCAGTGGTGGGTACAGCACAGATAGCCCTTGTGGTAACATTGAGCTTAACAACAAAAAATAATTATTTAAACACTTTTTTTACGTTATTAGACTCAATACTCACTTATCTACAGAAAATCGTTAGAGTAAATTATAAAGAAACAAAAATATTATTTCTGCAACTGTAAAATGAGTAATTCGTACCTGGTATCTCAATTTGTGGAGCTTCACATATTCCAAAATAGTTATTATTACAGTCCATATCGGCTAGTAAATTATAATCATGCTGAATACGAGCACAATTATCTGTATGCCGTCCTCCATTATCTGGTTGCCCATCTAGCCAGATTTCCGATAGATATGGGGCCGGTTTCCCATCCGTGAACTTAAAATCTCTTTCTTTCTGTTGGTCATGTAATCCTACCCATAATCCTCCAAATTCAACGCTAGAGCTGGAAAGTAGTGTTTTCAAGGCCTTGTGGACTTCAAGGTCTGTTAACGTGACCAGTTTGAAACCATTTGATTCACAATAGTTGGATGCATCTTGAAACTTTGCTTTCTTTCCAATAACTTGATAGTACATACTTCCAACTTGATCGCTGACTACTGCCCATTCTATGAATGTAGATCAAAATGTATTAGTATTTCAGTACCAATAAAACGTTTCATGATACTTCACCTTCGCATATTATTGTGAGCCTTTAAAATTCATATCCAAAAAAAGAAAAATAGTGAAATTTGAGATTATAATACATATCCAATTGTTAAAAGAGTATTGTTGATATCCTTATATGATTCAAACGATGTTAAAGTATGGATAAAATACTTTATAACCTGACCTAAACTTTGTATGAAAGCTACAGTCTTGCTTAATATTCTTAAATACTAAAATGAAGTATTTTCAGTCATTTTTTTTTCTAGACGGTCACTATGTTTTGAATACTGAATAAGAAATAATTAATTAAGTTCGTTATTTTAGTATATTTTCGAGAGCATGTTTTAATGTCAGGAGATAGGTAGAGTAATCGAACTTTTAGGGTTTGTTTGTAATTAACCACAAAGCTACACAATGGGCTATCTGTGCTCTGCCCACCACGGGTATCGAAACCCGGATTTAAATGTCGTAAGTCCGCAGATATACCACTGTACCACTGGGGGCAACTTTTAGAGAGCCAAGAATTATACGAATTTAGCTTTCGACTTGTGAAATATGTTAGATGGCATAAGAAAGAAAACAAATCCATGGTTTTCGTTTTTTCAATAAGTTTGGTTTCTTAGTATAACAAACGCAACAAAATTTGCCCTCTGAGATTGTTTCCCGAAAAATATTTTTTTTGTTTAAAGTTATAAAGTGCTAAATATCAATTGATTCTTTTAACGTTTCACTTATTGACCACTAGGTGAATTTATTCATCTCTGTTGAACGATACTTTAAAATGTCATATTTAACAACTTTGGTAATTTTTTTAAAAAGCCTCATCATCAAATAGATGGCCACGTGGGTAAAACAGAAAGCAATTTGCCATTTAAACGATCCAACATGGCTTGGGACTTCAAAATACTCTTAATCACTGAGAGTTATCTTACCTTTAGTGTTCTACTCGATTACTGTTTTCATGGTAAATTTGATTACTTTTAAAGTTCTTCGTTAACAACAGATCGGCATTTATATTGTTTTAAAAGAAGTCGGAATTACAACAAAAACAAAGTTATTATGTCATTTCACCACTATCTGCTGGAACACCATTCAGAGGTATTTTCAGTTAATTATTCTCCAATCACTAATTATAGATTCTCTACACTGAAAACAATAATTACACTGTAGCCAAACTTAGTTGTGAGATAATTAACAAATGTCACGTAAAAACTGGAATTTGGCTAATGACCAATACATACATGTATTTTGATCTTAATAAGGACTTTTAATTTCGGCTTTTACAGTGTTGAAGGTAGGTGAAACACATATTGGTCATTAAAAGTAAAAAAGAAATAAATCTGAGTTATTATTTTAAAAATAATATTCGCTTATAAATTTTTTTAAGAAGATTATTTTTCGGTATGTGCTTATTTCAACTCACTGACAATACGACCAGGGATTAAAACATTATAACATAAATTATATAACGGTTTCTTAACATATCTGGGAATTTTCCTACGCGGATGATACATATTTACAGTTGCTTTCACAGAAGTTTTTCATTTGGTCAAATAACCAACTTCAATATGTTATTTTCGAATGTAATAATAACTGAATATGACACGAATCTTAAAAATGAACCAACGAAATTCTTCAGTCGCAATTTACTTAACAAGAAAGAAGCAAGAACAATTACGTTTTCTTGAAACACAAATAACATAAAATTTGTTTCTTGAAAATGTATAAATGATTCCTACCTCCGAATTGAGTTTCTATTCCACATAGTCCTGACAGTATTATTAGACAAGACAGAAAAGTAATATTTTTTGTGATGATAGACATTGATATTTCCATGCACCAACGTTGTAAGCCTCGTTCAATATGGCCAAAACTTGGTAGGTCTGCAAGTTTTACATAGTCCATTGTTTTACAGGTTGCTATGAAATACATAAGCAGAGCTTTAAGCCTATGGTTACTGTTTCCAAGAAGATGAAACAAACAACACGTATATAACACTATTATTAAGAAGGTCTATAATTTTCTACATATTTAAATTTTTTATGTTACTAGGAGGAGAAGATAAAACACAAGTAGGTTTTACAACGTAAATCATCACCTCATATTTCATTTATAACAGCAAGTCATCAATTTAAACGGAACTGTTTGCTTATCTACTTTATTCGCACGAGAACTCATTAACGTAATGATAATAGAATAATAATAATAATGGTGAATATCATCGACATCCAATGAATAATTTTTCAAAGTTGCATAGAGAAACAATAGATTAATGATTCAGGTGAGCTGAATTTCTCTGATCACACGGATATATTGAATTGATATAAACAACTTTATGTATTAAATTATATTGATGTTATATTAAGGATTAAGTATTGTTGTGTCACAATTATTTTCTTTTAGATGTTAAAATTAAAGTTGTTGTTTCGATTCCACTACATATATGGAAATATTTATATTAAAGTGGCGCTATCGACATTAAGGAGCATTACAAGTTCATTCTTTAGAAAATGTAGTTAGAATACAAATAATATTCTGCATTGCAAGTTTAAGTACGACACAACAGAACGGTAAAGAGTCTTCTTGCAGACATGCTACGCCCTGATGTACTCTTGTGAAATCTGATCGAATTTTTGTACATACGTTGGAAATATTCCTATTAAATATTTATATGCAAAACTTTTACTTTCTGAATGATTTTGTTATCAGGAATGTTACCATGGAACGAAACAGTTTGAAAATTAAGATCTGAATAGACGAAACAACGTGGAACACTGTTATTAAAAAGGCCTATTATTAGAGAATTCTCCGTTAATGATAGTAGCAGAACAAAATAGAAACATTTATTCCAAGTTAATGCACACCTTCATATTTTATTCATAGTCCAATCTCGTTAAACAAACTATTTGCTGATTGTGTTTCCTTCTTCTTTGCATTAACAGTTATTTCATTATTTTAACATTAGAACAGCATTGTGGACGAATTTTTGTGTAAATATATATTTATAGTGTTTCATAATGGGGAATTATTCTTTCTTCAGCACACTGGTTTGATAAGCAGATAGAAAAAAAGATTAAAAGGTATTTATTAAGGTTGCTTAAGTTATTACACGGTATTCTATTTATAAAGTAGTTGCAATACCAACAAGTTAGTGCAAAAGAAAGTGCATTATTAATACTATTAAGATTGTTACAGTATGACGTACCAATGATCTTATTATTACAATACTATCAGGATAGTGCATGGTGAAAATGCTCTGTTAATACTATCAAATATTTTCACAGTGTAATATATTAATGATTTGATTACACTAATAGCAAGATATTTTATTATAAAATTGTTAGGATGTAGGGACGGAAAAAAAGATCAGAAAATAGAGATCATTTCGGATGGGAGGAAAAATCTGCACTTCCTACATCTCACAATTTTAGAATAATTTTTTTCTTACTAGTTTCTGCATTACAGGTCTCGCCATCTATTGATTGATATTCGTATTGGGCAATATTAAACAATCTGTACCATTGCATGTATTTTGGGCTGTAACTAATCTATCGTGGTTGACTTGGGGCTCTAGATAGGAAAGGCTCATCCTAGGGTGTAGCGAAGTATTGTGGTATGCAGGCTGGAAGTAGACACGTTGTAATTTCTGAGTTATAGCTGTCGGAGAAGAAGAAAAAATAAGAAAATCAATGTTTTAACAACCAGTTTTCTAGACGTCAAAGAAGGTTAGCCGAACTTTAGAGGCAGTATTGTACTTTATCAGTAAAGAAATTTTCATCTCTATCCCTTTGATTAGGTTTCGTTGACGTCCATACGCAATGTACAGGCCGCCATTTTTTAACCGAACATATCACTACATACGGATCGCTACTGCGCTCCCTGATACTATCAAGTAATTTCCCAGTATAAGACGTTAATGATCTAATTACAACTTTTGCATGATAATTCGAGGCATATTATAGTTAAAATATGTTGTATGGTAGTAATATAGTTTTGCACTGTGACTTACATGCAGTAATACTATGGTCAAAATGTTACACTCTAAAAATGTAATTACAAACTCATGTGGAAAGTTTGTATTTGGTCCTGCAGTGGCACAGCGGTATAGCACAACGGGTTTCGATATCCGTGGTGGACAGAGCACAGGTAGCCCATTGTGTAGCTTTGTGGTTAACTACAAACAAACAAGTTGTACAACTTGAAATTTTGATGCAAAACGTTGGGACCATAAGGACATTTTGTTTTCTAAGTTGTTTATATTCGTTAAAGAAAACCATACTAATCTTTATTATTACGCTTGCAGAAGAAATATATGTATATAAAATACTATTATGAACAAATTAACATCGTTGGCTGTACATATAAAAATGCATGTTAAGATGCGACTAAGTGTAACCATTTGACATAATGCCCTTGCTGTAAAACATAACCATTTGACATAATGCCCTTGCTGTAAAACATAACCATTTGACATAATGCCCTTGCTGTAAAACATAACCATTTGACATAATGCCCTTGCTGTAAAACAGTTTTAACATTTGATTCAGGTTTCGGCTAAATAAGAGTTAAGTACCTGAGACATCAAGCTTAATTGTGATTAATAGAATACAACACGTTGATGATAAGTTTGCGTGTGCAAAACAAAATAAAAAATGTAGCTATGTATATACATTTAAAAGTATATATATACGCTTTAATCAATGAATAATATTAAATGTTGTACCCTGTGTAGAAAAAATCGGGTGGGGTTCTGCCCTAAAGAGGGGAAACCTTTATAATTTTGTGACAAGTTTCGAAACTCCTACATGTTACTAAAGGATATAAATTAACTTGAACTAATAGCAAACATACGCCCAGTGACAAAAAACGAATCGAATGATATACTGGGCTTCATATTCATTTTTTGGATCACACATACATTTTGTTTGTTTTATATCAGAATTTCGTGCAAACCTACATAAGGGCTATCTCCACTATACGTCCATAATTTTGACCTGATAGACTGGAGGGAGGGCTTGTTTGTTTTTTGTTTGTTTTTGAATTTCGCGCAAAGCTACACGAGGGCTATCTGCGCTAGCCGTCCCTAATTTAGCAGTGTAAGACTAGAGGGAAGACAGCTAGTCAACATCACCCACCGCCAACTCTTGGGCTACTCTTTTACCAACGAATAGTGGGCTTGATCGTCACATTATAACGACCCACGGCTAAAAGAGCGAGCATGTTTGGTGGGACGGGAATTCGAACCCGCGACCCTCAGATTGCGAGTCGAGCGCCCTAACCACCTGGCCATGTCGGGCCGGAGGGAGGGCAACTAGTCAACAGTACCACCCACTAAATATTGGGATACTTTGATCGATAAGTGAAATTGACTGTCGTTTTTATAGCGTACCCACGGCTCCAAAGTATGAAGCAAATGTATGGGCAACGGGACAAAAACCATGAACCTTTGGAATTACAATCTGGCCATTCTAACTAGCAGGTATCCTCGGTTTTTAATGCGGGCAAAACTTAAAAACACAGGTAACGAATACTAGCTTAAAATTTCATTCTGTTGTCACCGCATAAAGTTTTTAAACAATAAGCTATTTATATATCAGCTGGCAATGAATAACTTCATATAAAGGTAATAGATATTCAACTACTATTTCACAGAGACTCTCTAGCTTTTCAATATCTTAAAATGATTTCTGGTAAACTTTTTCTTTTTGAAAAATATCGTTGACTTTCAGTACCTACAGTAGATAAAACATATTCGCTAATGTATCTTTAATCAATCTAGACATTGTAAATTATCTTACTATTTCTACTCAAAGAAGTAATGAAAACTTCTGATTATGTATAGAAATGAAATTATTAAAATTCATTGTGAAACGACATTCTTTGGATGCTGAGTGGGTAATGCATATCGACAGATAAGAGCTTTCTTCTTAGTTATCAAACCTGTTTGAGATGAGATACAGAGAATTATCATAGTAATTTTTAGAGTCTTGCAAAGATTCCAGCTTTCCGTTCGATGAAAGGGAGGTAAATTGGTTCTGTTGAATTTTATTCTATAGAAAAAACAACATCAATCCTGAAAGGTAAATCTAACTTACAGATATCATCAGAAAATCATGTTATTGGATTAAAAGATGATCTGGAGTCATGACTTCCACTGAGTAGTCTCTCTCAGTGGGTCAGGGATCAGTCTCCGAGTTTACAATGTTAAACTCCGGGGTTCAATTCCCCGCGTTGGACAAAGCGCAGGTAGTCCATTGTGTAGTTTTACGTTAAAAGAATCCACCAACAAAGACAGTGGGTAGTATGAGCAACAAGCAGGTCCCTGACGCACCATATCATAGGTTATAAATAATATAACAGTATAAATATAATGTAAAATACATTCTTAGAACTTGTACTTAACAGAACTGCTAATATTAAACCTCTGCATAACTGCTAATACCTTAAGCGTTTTTAACATTTGTTTAAATATTTGCACATTATCTAATCATATTAAATTAAAGAGGTCAACATTCGCGGGCGAATGCAAAATGTCTCCACCACGCAATCCCAACATGTATAATTTGGACACCAGAAAAAATCGAAAAACTGTCTATATCACTGCTTGGGACTTGCAAGAAGGTATCTTAGTACCATATTTCCATATACGTTGGTTGAAAAACACATGAATAGTTCACGGAAATCCTAAATTATGATTTCCTCGTTGAGAAATTGAGCAAAAGAAAAAAGTACCAAAATTATCTAAATCTTTCTTTGGGACCTGTAAAAATGTATCTGTGTAGCAAATCCCATGTAAATTGGCCGAAATACGGCGAAGTAATTGTTAAAAAACTCTAAAATTATACTTTTTGTGGCACCTTGACCCCGTATAATTATTAAAAATAAGATAGTCCACCATTTTTGTTGGTCAATGTGTGGGACCTGTAGAAAAGTATCTTTGTACCAAATCCCATGTAAATTAGTCAATATAAGACCGAGTAATTGACCCCAAACCTAAAATTATGCTTTTTGGTGAGCTCTGACCCCTATAGAGAAACTCAAAATAAGTAAATCCAACTTTTTTGTATGTCAATGTGTTGAAGGCTTAAAAATTTATATTTGTGTCAATTTTCACCTTGATTGCTGTAAATATGACCGCACAGGAGCTCAAAATATACATTTTTGAGATTTTTTACTTTTTGATCCCATAAAATCCTTAAAAAGGCCTAAATCAAAAATAATAACAAATGTCTAAGCGTATTGGACAGAGGTATAACCTTACCAAGTTACAAATTAACCCGCCGAGAAATGAAGGAATGGCGGTCGATTGAAAAATGTTTGGAAGAAGGAAAGTGGGAAAAAAAGAGGAAACAATAGAAATATAATATGTTTCCCTGTGAAGACATAACAAAAAGTGATATGAAGTTGAATCATTTAAAACGTCTTCTTTAAATCATTTTATTAGAAATTTCATGAAGGTTATTCTGAAAGAATCTAAATCTATGATGTCTAAGGGGAAGTATGACTTAATTAGCTACTTAATTTACGTTATAAAAGTACGTACAGTTAAAAGAACAAAAATGTATTACAAAGCATTATATAAAATTTGGGGAGGGCCACGGAATGAATAATGTATTTATAATACGAGATTATTGTCATAGAAAATTCTAAGTCTAGGGATTGTACAGTATATTTAATTAGAGAAGTACATATTAATTAGAGAAATGATAATTTCTTAGGCAGTACAACATTTTGGTAATACAAAAGCTTTCCTAAAGAGGGAATGAATTCCCAGCTTGTACCATAATATTCAGTAAGTTTGTTCGCGAATTCTTCCCACAGTTTCAGAGCTTTCTAGTCCAAATTTGGTAGATGTACTCGAGGTGGTGCTAGATATGCCCTTGTCTATATAGCTTAACCCGAATCCGATATCAGATTTTGTGTTCCTGCCCCTAAGGGATCTCCCTTTTATCATGCTTAAAACTGTGTTCAAACATCCATTCACAAGACATCGGGACCAAACATCGCACACGTAATCAGTTACAACGGGTGAGTGTTCTAATAGTATTTGTTTTCAGGTACATACCCCTCTTGGTTTGTTTGTTTATTTGAAATTAAACACAAAGTTATACAATGGGCTATTTGTGCTCTGCCCACCACGGGTATCGAAACCCGGTTTCTAGTGTTGTAAGTACGCAGACATACCGCTGTGCCACTGGGGGGCAGTAGGAAAAGGGTAATACAGAGAGTAAAATGACGACAGAAAACGAAATGGTAGAATGATACCAAACAGTGGACGGACAAACAGTTCTGGCGGTACATTCCATTTGACCTCTGTAACAGATATGGCGCAAAATAAATGAATAAGCAAATAGAAAGGCACATAAATACACATATCCATGAACATAAAAAAAAGTTTATCACAAAATTATTAGACCTTGACTGGTAAAGAAACTTTATACTGCTGCCGTCTAGTGAGAAGAAGTAATACTATATCCGAATGCTGTACAATGATGTGTATTTTAATTAATAACTCGGGTTTATCATTAAATCCAATTGCCATGAATGAATAAGTAATTAGCATTTTTATTTCATTTTTTGTTTAGGATCAGTTTTTATTTAATATTTATTGACTTTGGACATTCTTCTTATTGTGCAGTTATTGCTAAGAGCTTAGGTATAAGAATGATTTTTTTTCTCATTATTCTACATGTGGCTCATCAAATGCATGAACAGATTCACTTGAGCGTCCCCTATTTTTATGTTCAATTGCAACCTATATTACCATAATAGGCTGTATAAGAAGTGACTTTTAGCTGTTCCATCTTAGATACTGGAAAACCAGATTCTAAATAAATATGAATTTATTTCCGTGAGTAATCTCCCCCAAATCTAACTTATTGTTGTTGAGTGTTTTAGCATGTATTATACATTTATTTATAAACTTAAGACAGACAATGTTAGTTGGAGATAGGAACTGATAAATGAAATTCAACGTCGTATTTTATCCAGAAAACAACTAGTGAAAACTAATATAAGAAATATACTGATACTTTCTTTATTCACAGGGATTATGTGAAGGTGTTTTATATCACATGTATAGGTGTGTATCTCATTTGGGTGGAAAAATAAATGAAACATTACTGTGAGTGAGGAGTCCCTTATACCCTAAGATGGCGAGTGGATTCTGCCACCCATTCCATAATGCTATCTATTTATCTGTAGTTGTTGTGTGTTCAACATAAAAACGTGGAACAGAAAAAAAAAACCAACAGCAACAAAGAATGATGAGATAACTTGTACATAAACATAAGTTTAGAAAACTATTATTTCTAGTATTTCGTCATCTGAATACAAGAAACTGTTTAGTGGTTTATTTTGTAACCCTTGTGAAAGTTATTTCAAACTTTAAAAGAGAACACCATAGATAAACAATAAGAATATCATACTATTATTTTGTCATTATTCGTTTGAATTTTGAGTTCTTCAAGAGTCCTGCTACTGTTAAACGTTGTTTTTTGTTTTTTCTTAAAACGCCACACACTTCACTTATACGTTATGTCAACAGAGGGCGCCACTCTTATTACACAAGGCAATTAATGATAAATAAAATTTATTTTATCAACTTTCGGGAGTTTGTTCTGCTTTTCAAATTGAAATTTGAATAGTGGTTATAGTTGCAAAATATGTTTTTATGTTATTAAATTTATCAAATAACACTGATTTTTATTTTAAGAGTTGTTATGTATATTTGATACAGGAATGCAACTAGACTTAAACTAACGCGACTTTTATGACTTGTAATGCTATCAATTTTGTTTTTGAATTTCGCGCAAAGCTACACGAGGGCTATCTGCGCTAGCCGTTCCTAATTTAGCAGTGTAAGACTAGATGGAAGGCAGCTAGTCATCAGCCCCACCGCCAACTCTTAGGCTACTCTTTTACCAACGAATAGTGGGATTGACCGCAACATTATAAAGCCCCCACGGCTGAAAGGGCAAGCATGTTTGGTGTGACGGGGATTCGAACCTTCGACCCTCAGATTGCGATTCGAGCGCCTTAACCACCTGGCTATGCAAAGGTTGAGTGACGCGAAAAATAAAATATGACTTCATGTTTAATAATATGATAACTAATATATGGTTCCTGCCACCTAAACCTTAAATTATTTTAATCAGCAAAGGTTCCTCCTCTTATTCTCATTTCCAAAAATGCATAAAATAGACTGAGAGTTCGAGCACTGCTTGAACACAGTTTCGAAACAAATACAGAGTACTATTCCATAAAGACCCGTAAATTCACTTTTAAATTACGACATCGTGAATGTTATATGGCTACAGAAGTCCAGAAAACGCGTCCATCCACCCTAGGCCAAAGTGAGACATTGGGATCAAATCTGTTTTCAAGGGCTAGACGTGAGAAACGAGAAATGGTTCAGCGTGCAGAAGTAGTTTGTAGTTAAAGTTCTAATGTCGTGATTATTGTAATAAACTAAGAAGCTTTTCCAGTTGTTTTAAATGGCCACGGTAAGGTACGTCCGTAAGTACCGACTCAGAATATAACACCGCGAATTATCTGTCTCGTATCTTTTAGTTACTGGGGGTTAAACATATATATAAATGATACACCATCCACAGACCTAATCATTTGTCAACATGATTGTAGGCCGTGAAAGGAAGGTGAAACTCAATTACTCAGTCGCCTAAAATTTGTAAAGACAAATTACCAAAAAATGAACAATCCATTTTGTGCTGTATTCTAACAATAAAACATTTTAATTGTACTACATTCTGGTTGTTGTTGTTTTGTTTACATCTTCGTGAATAATTACCAGTTTATATAATCACGTGATATAGTCGCTTTGTTGTTTTTTCTACGCATGTTAGTCCCTTACATGTGTTTAGTTAACCCTAAATGAACGTATTTGCTTTTGTTCACGAAAAAGGCTAAGGTGTATGTTGGAAAATGGTTATAAAAATGGATAAGTTTGGTTTATATACAAATGTTTTAGCAAGAATATTTTTGCCTTTTTCATGTTTATAAACTGGGATTATTTCTATTCATAATTATTCTGTAATGTTTGCACATACTTCACCTCCATGTAAAACTTTATGGCGTTTCTCTGAAACAGTTCAGGTTCTTTGATATTGATAGGTTTGTAACTGCTAAGATCTTTCAAAAATGACATATTTAGTATTGGGAGAATGTGTGAGCTTGATTTATATTACAATCATATTAGTCTTGCAAAATGTAGTTTAGCATAATTTTTACGTCACAATTATCAGTCAAATCATGCTAATGTTTGAGGGTGTATTTACCCATTATCCTGTAAAATTGCGGGTGTTTTTGTTGAACTGAAAAGAAAAATCTAAAGTGGTAAATTAATATGGTATACATCCCAAATTTGATTTTTTCAGCATATGTATCCGATAAAATAAAGTAATTTGTATAGAAAATATAACAAGAAAAGAGACTGAAAGTTAGTGTATAATCCACAATTTCTGTTTTATATCATTTAAAGTAAGACGCTCAATTATTTTGCAGACACGAGTAAAATTTTTACCTTATACATTGTGATATTTCTGAAAAGCCCCCCCCCCCCAGTGGCACAGCGGTATGTCTGCAGATTTACAACGCTAGAAACCGGGTTTCAATACCCGTGGTGGGCAGAGTACAGATAGCCCATTGTGTAGCTTTGTGCTTATCTTCAAACAAGCAAACAAACAATTTCTGAAAAACTACAACAGTTCAGCCAAGCGAACCTCTCATTCCTTGTCAATGATTTTCAATAATTCGTTTGCATTGATATTTTAATCCTGTTATGTTCCATAATTGCATAGAATCCTTTGCTATGATATTCCTAATCCCAGTCCCTCTACTATTACGCCGAAATGTATCGAAAACACAATTTCTATGTTTGTATGATTCCAGTCTGAGTTCTGATGATATAATACTAATTTCTTAGAAAGATGTTTTTGACAAAAGTTGGTATTATCAATCTTCATTGTTTATTAGATCAGAGAAGATAAGAAACTCAGCTGATAACATGTTTGACTTATCACCAGTCTCAGTTATAATGTCCACACCCACAATGCCAACTTGTACCTGTAGCAGTTAGTTGAAAGTACTCGTAAGATTTCTGATATTTGAAATCCAGTCACGTGAATTACTTGAGGTGCTTCCCTCCCATTTCTTTGTTAATTTCATTAATTAGGGGTTGTAGATTTATCTACAGAAATGTAATAAAGAAAATAAGTACGGAACATGATTCCGTTATATAGCGTGTATCACGTTCAGGTTGAAGCTTCGTGAGATAATACTATAAGGCTAATTAAGACCACCAACAGACTTCCCGCCATAAATTTTCAGAACAAATTATGTAATACAAGAAGAAGAACGGCAATTTGGGTGTTACGCTAATAACAATTATATAAAACTTCTGAGAAAGTTAAGGTATTTTTGTTTTTAGCCAATAGGATCAGCTTAATCACCCACTTATTTTCCGTTATTTGGATTTAAAAGCCTAATTATAAAATCATCTCAAGAAACTATACTTTTAGAATTTTCTTTCTAACGTCTATGTTTAACCTACACAATTATATTGAACCATTTGTATGACACTTCCTTATCAGCATTGTGCATTAGATAAACAATCTGTGCTCTGCCGGAAGCTGCTGTTTTAGAGAAGTTGTCGATTGAATAATTTGTTTTGGAAACTTTGATTCACAGCACGTAAATTTAACCCATAAAAAGATGAATTTACAGCGTCTTCCTGTCCCTTAACGCTGAAAATCTTTACATAGCTAATTTTCCAATATCTTCAGTTCTTTGTTCTGTAATTCTTGTAGCTAAAAGTGGTATAATCCCAAAATGAACAAAAAACTCCACTGACAGATTTTATCATATGCTTTTCTTTTTTGTCATAGGGAATTCGCAAACATATCGTTTGAAAGATATTCTGAATATCACTAGAAGTGTGTTCACTTTCAAAGTTTTGTCATCTGGTGGATATACCTTTAGTATCTATAATTTCATTCACACCCGAAATATGACCCACAAACTAACATTCTTCAATCAGTGAGAAGAAGCAATGTTAAAGATAATAAATACCCCCAATGTGTTAAAAGTCTAAAAACATTGAAAGTATCGCCTACTTATTTTTTGTGAACGTCGGGGTTAATCAAGGCTTCTCCAGGTATTGAGGATGAAAGAACAAAAATATGTACAAGATTTCCTCTGGTAGCATCTGTGACAAAGTTAGTAAGGTTGGGATTAAGTAGGTTAACCTCAGTTGATAAATATTAGCCTGGTTTTGAATTTGACTTAACTTCAGTGTATTCTATTTATTTCCTACGGATGACATATGTTGAAAGGAGCAGAAGACTAGGAATCTGGGTGACATTCGAGGTATTCCCAAAGATATATATTTCAGAGTGAAGGAGAGAACTTTGGAACAAACGGGATAGCTTCAATATTAAATATTTTGTGGTTTGGCTCGTTGTTGTTAAGTGCAAAGCTACAAAATGGGCTATGTGTGCTATGACAACAACGGGCATCGAAACCCGATTTTTAACATTGTAAGCCTGTAGACTTACTGTTGAATCACTGGTTTTGTTGTTGTTAAGCACAAAGCTACACAATGGGCTATCTGTGCTGTACCCACCACGGGTATCAGAACCCGGTTTTTAGCGTTATAACTCTTCCTGCTTACCGTTGAGCCACTGGGTACGGTGGAGGAATGTGTGAAGTATTTTTAAGTTTCAAGAGAAAAAAATATGCATTATATATTATTAGTTTCTTCACATCCAAAACTTACCATGTATGAGGAACCTTCATAATTTTAAGTTTACGAACCTTTAAAAACGATTCATTTGGAGAAATAAAATCCTACACCTTCATATAAATATCAGTTGGAGATAACCTGAATATCACCATGTTCTTTTACCTTCACAAACATGTAACCTATGGCATCTCTTCAGTATCCTTACAATCCTTCACCTCCTTAAATATGTTATTCGGGAATGTTTTGAATGTGATTAGTTTTCGTAGATGTCTTGATAATTTAACCCTCAATCATATTTAACATAATTTACGGATAACTTCTAATCAGAAACAAACTAACTACATAAATCAAAGCAATTTAAGAATAACACATATTTATGAAAATGTATAATGCTATAGAAAACGAAGTTATCTCTAGAAGTGTAAAAATTAGTTAATATATATATATGTGTGTGTGTGTACTGACTAATCTACAATGCATTAAGATTTATAAGATACGCACGAGGAAAATACATGAAAATATATATCAATCATCTTTGAGAATTACCACCGATAGGGTCGTAACAAATAATAATTTTTCCATGATACTTTTTCAAGCTTTCCGTGCATTCATTTACGATCGATCACATCTGCCGTAATGGCAAAGAAAAGGATTGCGCCATTCTCCTTAATAAAAAGAAGCTATTTTTTAGCAAGGAGAAGAGGAAGGGAAAAAAACGTGCACGTGCTTTCTGTAGCATGCTTTGCGAGTCTTATGTTCAATCAACGTTGTGCTTCTCAGTAGCGGTCTTTTCCGTAGATGCCTGAATAAACCAGTCTAAAAGAGGGCATAAAAAAAAACGAAAAAAACCTTGATCTTGATGAGACTTTCTCTAACCTACGAGTGGTACTTTTTGGCTAACACACATTCTCATGTCGACTAAACAGACCAGTTTCGGGGTTTTTTACTTTATATCTTTATACAATCTAAGAATAGAACCTTATCTACAAAGCTATTCGAATAAGGCCAGATGCTTGAATAGAATAGAATATCACTTTCTTTCTTTTTATTATTTTTTTTAACGGATTAGCAGTTTAAAAATTCGCTTCGGACAGTGCATGTGTTAAAACTATTTACAAATATCTGTCTTTTGCAGTTGTGTTGTGTTAGTTTTATAAAGTAAATGTGTTAAATATGTCTAAATATCCAAATTAAATTATAAAATTATAAAACTGAATGAAAACGCAATAGCTTCGCTAGTTATTCATCATAAGAGCCACGACCACTTAACCAATTATAAAGAGGAAAGTGAAAGATTTATGATGTTGGGCTAAGTAAAACGAAGCTTGAAGGAAGACTGCACTCTACAATTAGGCAGTTACTGGAAATATACAGTCTATTTTAACCAAATTAGCTACGATATGGGTAATAACGTCCGGAATAAAAACTACCGAAATCTTCATTCGTAGACTTCATTACTGGTTGCAGTGCAACACCTACACGACTCTCAGTCATAGTAATTTGATAAAATCTACCACACGCATGAGTACCAAGATTTTTTCTTGGGCTTGCTATTACTAATAAAAAGCAAAGGATTCTTGTGGAGCAAGTTGACCATAATGATTGATCCTATTTGAAATTTCAAAGCTACTTTCATTCCTCTTAACTCGAAATAATGTTTTTAAAACTAATAGCAGGAAACATACATGTTTGGAGGCTCCAATAGCTAAGTTTATATGGTCACAATACCGTTAAACAATCATCTAGTTGATAACGGTCAGTTTGCCAACCACCTATAGCATTAAACATAATGTCCTAAATGTTTGTACATAGTAAACAACAGGGTTGCTCAATTTGTTTATTTCAGGGTTATAATTCCAGCTGTCGTGAGTTAAATTTAATCATTTTTTTATCTTTCCCATCCGTTCTTTTTTTTTAAACTACTAAATGTGCATCAATATTATTTTATCATTTAAAATTTAACTGTTTAACTAATAATTGTTTATTACGTAACAAAAAGCATAACAAAAATAGTTAATTATTAGATCAAAATTGTAACTAATTTACGACGCTGCACCTCAGTTTAGTTTTC
The DNA here is from genome assembly GCF_000517525.1 of Limulus polyphemus. NCBI lineage: Eukaryota > Metazoa > Arthropoda > Merostomata > Xiphosura > Limulidae > Limulus > Limulus polyphemus. Next base: position 352,494 of record NW_013665847.1, on the reverse strand, counting down.
TATCCATTCATTGATCGCACCCAATTTTTATACCATTAGTGAAAATCATAACATATTCTCCAAAAACCTTCGAAGAATACAAATAATTCTGTCCCCAGAAAGACATACTGTTTTTATATTGTTTCTTCTTCTTCTTACAAACATTTTTAAATCGATCGTCATACCTTCATTTCTCAACGGATTGATTTGAAACTTGTTAAGGCTATACCTTGGTTCAATATGCCAAGAACATCTTTTTAATTTTTTTTTATTTAGATCTCTTTAAGGATTTTTTGGGGTCAAAGATCAAACAACTCAAATATGTATATTTTGGTCTCCTGTGCAGTCATACTTACAACAATCAAACTGAACATTGGCACAAACATAAAGTTTCATGCGCCTAAGACACTGATATAAAAAAAAATGGATTTACCTATTTTAAGTCTTTTCATGGGGTCAGAGCTCACAGAAAAAGGATAATTTTGGGGTTTTGGTCAATTACATAAGATTTGGTACAAATATACTTTTCTACAGATCCTACACATTGATAAACAAAAATAGTGGACATGCCCATTTTTAGTAATTATAGGGGGTTAAGATGCCACAAAGACTCCGCCGTGTTTCAGACAAATTACATTTGGTAAAAAGATACCCTCTTGAAGATTCCAAACAGCGATATGAACAGTTTTTTTATTTTTATGTGTTTTCACGATTTTTCTGGTATCAAAATTGGTCATGTTTGGATTTCGTGGCGGAGACATGTTGCATTCGCACGTGAATGTTGGCCTCTTTATTTGATTATTCATAGGAATTCTGTTTCTTTACAGGAACAAGTCTAGGGAACGATCTCCACTTTGACCTCTATTAAAAGTTGATCTCTCTCTACTAAAAGTAAAAATTAATATTATTATGACATAAAATGTGAACATAGACACTGAAACAGGTGTAAGACAGCAAACAAAGAGTTTGATATGTATTTAAGGTTTTCAAATGCATATTACTTTATGGTTTGGGCAACCATAAAGCATTCATGTTCTGATGTCCGTAAAGTTAAATATGAGCATTTTTACGGATTTAGAGATGCATCATAGTTGATTTCTTAGAATTTTCACAAAACAAACAATTTGTAATGCCATACACTATGTTTGTGAAACAGTCGTAACATACAGATAGTATAATGTGGTAATTTAGTGAAACAATCGTAACATACAAACAGCACAATGTGGTAATTTAATGAAACAATCGTAACATATAGATAGTATAATGTGGTAATTTAGCGAAACAATCGTAACATACAAACAGCACAATGTGGTAATTTAATGAAACAATCGTAACATAGAGATAGTATAATGTGGTAATTTAGTGAAACAATCGTAACATACAAACAGTACAATGTGGTAATTTAATGAAACAATCGTAACATATAGATAGTATAATGTGGTAATTTAGTGAAACAACCGTAACATACAAACAGTACAATGTGGTAATATAATGAAACAATCGTAACATATAGATAGTACAATGTGGTAATTTAATGAAACAATCGTAACATATAGATAGTATAATGTGGTAATTTAGTGAAACAATCGTAACATGCAAACAGTACAATGTGGTAATTTAATGAAACAATCCTAAGATACAAATATCATAATGTGGTAGTTTAGTGAAACAATCGTAACATACGAACAGTACAATGTGGCAATTTAATGAAACAATCGTAACATATAGATAGTACAATGTGGTAATATAATGAAACAATCGTAACATATAGATAGTACAATGTGGTAATTTAATGAATCAATCGTAACATATAGATAGTACAATGTGGTAATTTAATGAATCAATCGTAATATACAGATAGTACAATGTGGTAATTTAATGAAACAATCGTAACATACAAACAGTACAATGTGGTAATATAATGAAACAATCGTAACATATAGATAGTACAATGTGGTAATTTAATGAAACAATCGTAACATACAAACAGTACAATGTGGTAATTTAATGAAACAATCGTAACATATAGATAGTATAATGTGGTAATTTAGTGAAACAACCGTAACATACAAACAGTACAATGTGGTAATATAATGAAACAATCGTAACATACAAACAGTACAATGTGGTTATTTAATGAAACAATCGTAACATACAAACAGTACAATGTGGTAATTTAATGAAACAATCGTAACATACAAACAGTACAATGTGGTAATTTAATGAAACAATCGTAACATACAAACAGTACAATGTGGTAATTTAATGAAACAATCCTAGCATGCAAATAACATAATGTGGTAATTTAGTGAAACAATAGTAACACATATACATAGTAAAACAATTGTAAGACACACCTATAGTACAATGTGATAATATAGTAAACAATTGTATCACTTACTAATACTCTAACACTTCGTCCAGTCGATTAAGAACACTTATTTATGTAAATACACAACTCCTCATGTGGAGTTAACATAAGGATATGAATCTTATTTTTATATGCAATCTGGCTGAAAGAGTATGTGATAAAAAATATATAACGTGTTGATTCATATTTTTGGTATTAGCATAAAATACCCGCGCTCCACTGTAAGGTTGAAAGACCCCTTTGTGATTCACAGCAGTTTAACGTACCGATGAACCCTAGTTACTCTTATAGCTACTCCAATAGCGGTCCACACCCGAACAAAAATCCGTAGGGCACTCGCTGGCCGTATCTGAACACGTTTCCATGCTTAGTCTCACAGTTTCAAACGTAGTGCTCCTGGGATCCCTAAGGGAATTCAGGAACACAAAATCTGAAACCAGATTTAGGTTCAGCGACCCAGAAAACACACTCTATCATGCCGTGTTTTATTCCTCATTGTGCTCCCTTAGTAAGAGGGCTACACCATATAGAATAGGACCCCTTCCTCCCGGGCCACCTCGAGTTTGTCCTCCAAATTTGGACCTGCTAACCTTAAAACTATTGGAGAAGATCGCGGTTAGACAAACAAATTTAAACACAAAATGAATTAATATAGGGATGTAGATGGTAATAACAAGTTGCCTGATCTTATAGAAAATAGTGTCATAATAGTGTACAATTAGATAATGATACGAACGAGTAAAGATTTTAGATTCCTTCTATGGAAAAGTAAGTTTTTTAAAATCTAAATATGTAAATAATGAAAGAGGTTGACCAAAAAACATAACTTTTTATTAATAACATAACTAGGCTAAAACAAATGGCGTCGATTATATAATAGGACACAACAAATATAAACTATGGGACAAAAACTACACAGAAAAAGAAATGGAGTGCCCAAAACTACCTTGTAGTTCTTAGATGTGGGTTATTACAGGATGGAACACACATATCTGCCTTTAATTGTTTTTGTTTTCATTTCAGACGTAAGGCTTTGTATGGCTTACTTCTTATTGGGATATATTTTGACAATTTATATTCTTTAGTATGAACCTTAATTATTATTGTTAGTTTCACCTGTGCGACGCAGTTTGATTCTGAAATGACTAGTTGAATTTATTTTAAAACTACCCAAAGCATTTCTCTTTCTTTCAAATTTTAATACAAGAAAACTGATGTGTTTACTTTAATATTAAGCGTGTTATATGCATAATTATCAAGCTACAAGACAAAAAGGAATTCGTATTATTCGAACAGGAAAAACATTTTATAACCAGAACATTATAGGGCCTAGCATGGCCAGGTGGTTAGGGTGCTCGATTCATAATCTGCGGGTCGCGGGTTCGCATCCCCGTCCCGCCAAAACATGCTCGCCCTTTCAGCCGTGGGGGCGTTATAATGTGACGGTCAATTCCACTATTCGTTGGTAAAAGAATAGCCCAAGAGTTGGTGGTGGGTGATGATGACTAGCTGTCTTCTCTCTAGTTTTTCACTTCTAAATTAGGCTAGCACAGATAGCCCTCGTGTAGCTTTTCGCGAAATTCATAACAAACCAAATCACAAGTTACAGAGTAGGGATCTGTAACGCCTGTCTTGGTTGTTGAGGTATCTGAAAATGAGTATCCGTCTAACGTGAATATCAACAACTTATGTGATTGCATCTATTCACAAATCTCACAAATAAAATATATTTAACGTCTGAATTAACTAAAACTAAGATTTAGAGATGAGGATAAAGTGCATTTGAAGATTGGAGAGAACTGAGTAACTGAGATGACTCTTAACCATTATAATTTGGTTTACTTTCTTCTCTTAAAACGGTAAGCTTGTAACTTAACTTTCAGCTTTAAATTTGCTGTCTATGTGGATGGGTAATTCTACCTCATCTCACTTTCAAACTACTGTTCATTCTATGGATCCAGATATAAAAAAAATAGTTGTTTTCAATCAATCAGAACGGAATAAAGACAATGAGACAATTTCTTTAAGAGAGGCTTCTGGAATTAATAAATGGAAACTCATTTGCTTTCATTCTTCTTCAGACCGTAACCTTGTTCTTTTTAACATCCATCTTCCTGTCAAGTAAATTTTGCTAATAATTTCATTTTAGAAATATTTTGGCTCCGCGATTTCACGTTTCCATATCGTTTCGTCCTTTCGTTTGTTGAACTGGGAAAATTCAAGCTGAAAAACCACCTGAGCATTTGGGCATTAAATTTGACCTCAAAAACTATTGTTTGCTTAACTACCAGCTGAGATTTATGTAATCTCAAAGTCTGTCTCGTGCAGCACACGTGCTTGTCTCGTGGCGACTACATTCACAACAGCTTAGGCTTCATTGACATTGTTTTATCCATACTGACAAAGGAATGTCTGAGAGTATACGCGCCTCCACATAGATAAATAATTAAAAAACCTACACGTGGTGCAACTTAATTTATTTGTTTGCTGAGGATAATGGAGGGGATTGGTAAGGGTTTTAGAGATTCACGGCTTTCCACGTGTGTTTATTTAACACACGTGTGTGGCACTTCAGCTTATAGATTATAAGCGGTAAAAAATTGACCATACTGCAGTCTAGACACCAAGTTCACGCTATATCTCTAATGTGGGGAATTTGGTAGACATTTGTGACCGGTGCACCGACTTTTCAAGACTTTTCTGTATCAAAAGTAAGGCGTTGGGATGATGCGATTGAATTCGAAATGAAATGATTTGAAGTAAAGTGGATTTTTCGCATTCAGATTTTGTGACGTACCTGTCAAGAAGTAATTAATTTAAAGTTCTAACTGTTAATAAAGTGAAACTATAAAGATACACATATATTGTAAACATTTAGTTTACATAAATAATGTTATTTTGAATAACTATACATCTGGAATTTATAGATACACCACGTTTCGGTCTATCATCTGATCCAGGTTACATCACATAAAATAAACATCCACCCTTTAGCAGCTAGACAGCTGTAGTTCGTGAAATATGTACATAAGCTAAATAGGTGGTCCAACTTGATCAGCTTTAGGTGTATAGTGAAAATATTTTGTCATTAATTACCATATTTAATGTGAATGCATTTCTTTTTCTTTTTTTTTTTCTTCACGCGTAAAAAAAAAAGGTTTTAATTTTAATCTAACAGCGAAAGTATAAGAGCGATTTTTATATAGCTTACAGTGATATTACATCTCTTTGCTGATGGTTCTTTACAGTTCATTGGAGTGTTTGGACTGATATTCTAACACACTGCTATAAATAGTTTATATAGACTACTCACCTGTGTAAAGTACTTGCATGCAGTCAATATATACGGGAAAACCCTTCATTAAGATATGGATATTACATCAGGAAGTATAATTTAATGATTTATATCATATTGTTTAGAGACACGCAGCGGGATCTCTTTGCCTTTCCTGCCCCTCTCCCCGCTTAAAAACAAACACACACATAAACAACTAACTGTCTCTTGCCCATCTGGTGTCCAAAATAGCAATTGTGTGTATGTGTGTGTGTGTATGCCATGATACGACAAAATTAAAAACTTCTTAGTTTATACATTATGAACATCTGGTAAAGCAACTGAATGCAAATATTTTCAGAGATCAGTTGTTTTTGAAAAGGGGTACATTATGGTCACTTTATATTATTAATTGAAAAAATAAAACACTAATAATTTAGTGTTTGATTTACTGTAAATATCAAAATTAGTCATTCGAAGTTAAACGGTTAATAAAACAAACAAAAACCACAATAACAGTGACACTAAAGTATGTGCTTCCCAGTGGCTTATAACATTAAATACCAGAGTTCAATTCCTCCGATGGACAGATAGCCAGTTGCTTAGTTTCATTCATAGCGACGAAATAAAGAAACTGATGAAAGTAAAGCACGACACCTTTCAAATTAATAAATCTAATAAAACATGAAACTAAAGTTGTAAAGATCTAAAAAAAAACTAATCTTTATTGAAAAAATAATATAATAGTAATCCAACTTAACGAAAAAGTTTCATCATACTTAACCTGTTGTAAATTCGATGACGAGGAACCCACTTTGAGATTAATAATACTTGGAGACTGCTTGAATGGGTAATGAATTGAAACTTTAATATTAATGTTTTTCTTCATTTCCCATTCAAGCCGTCTCCAAGCATTATTAACGTGTTGTAAGCTGCTTGACTGTTGGCGAAATTTTCGTTTAATAAAAATGGCCTATTTTGTTGAAAATGTAATGACAATTTTTTGGACATATAATACATATATTTATATATACAGGCCTGGCATAGGTTGATGGTTATGGTATTCAACCTGTAACCTGATGGTCGTGGGTTCGAATCCCGTCGTGAACCTACTCGTTCTTTCAGCCGTGGGATGCTAAAATGTAACGACCAATCCCACTTTTCATTGGTGAAGGAGTAACCCAAGAGATGGCTGTGGATGATGTATTTTCTCTAGTATATCACTTGTAAATTGGTAGCGGCTAATGTAGATAGCCCTCGAGTAGCTTCGAACGAAAGTCGACAAACAAACGAATAATTAAGTTATATAGCATATAAAAATATAATAATTCACATTTGTGAGATGACATTCTACTATGCGACGGCCTATTATAAAGTACCACTTTATTACTGCTTTAACCGCCAACATTCAGTAATAAGCAACTATTAAAGGGTAATTAAAATCGTAGTGATATTACGGAACTTTAATCAGTAAGATAATGTTGAGTTTTTGTATAACGTGGTCCCTCTCTTCACATTCATAACTTGAAATTACTGTTGCGTTGCATGTCTGTGTGTGTCGCTATAATTCAACCGACCGACCGTTTACAGAATTATAGGATCGCGTGGCAAGGGAAGCAATCGCTTAACGCTTGAGCGTCTAACTATACCACACAGTAAACCGCAGGCTAGTAAATCACACTCTGACGGGGGTTCATTGTTTATGCTACTGTTGAATTTCCTTAATTAACACATCCAGTCAGGTTTTTGGGCTCAAACTGCTTTAAAACTAAATTAATGTTTAACATCGAAAACTGATCTAAAGGTATTATGCCATAGAATGTTTACACAATGTACTTAATATAGAATAACCCCCGTGAATTACTAGAATATACAAAAAACATTCGGGCCTAAACATTTGTTGATAGTTTAATCTTTGTGTTCACAGTAGAACCAGACATTTACAACTACTAATTCTTTTGTTCTTACGCACGCAGGAGCGGTGTTTGGGATAAACGTACATTCTTATGATTTTACCATTAGGTAAACAAAAAGACTCCGTACTTCATTAATCATTCTTTCAGCCAGGAAAACGTATTATACTAAATAAAACAATATATTATTTAAGTAATGGGTATTTGAGTAACAACACATTTTTTATAAAGGCTGCAAAAATAATATAGTTGTTGTCTTAGCTTCCTAAAACACCGGCGTAATACCAAACTTAAGAATTTAGTTTTGAATTGATTGAAATCTTTGTTCAGCTATAATGATCTATATCCCTGTTCTTGTGCCAACCGTTTTTGCTTTATTTTATTTTTTGGGGGGGTGGCATTTTCAAAATTAATTTTCGATATAAACAACACCGATGTATTTATTATGTTTTGCAAATTGTTATTTCTTGATAAGTTAGTAATCTTTGACCTTGACAAAGTTCCATCTGTTAAGGTTCGCGCACCTTGGACATTAGCTTTTGGTTCATCGACCTGGTGAAGGTCACCTCAGCTGTGGTCACTTATTGAGATTAGTAACGACTGTCACACGCTGTTTTTACCTTCAAGGGATATTCACCCTGAAAGTCTTCCAGGATACACAATCACAGAAGAAAGCCAATAGAAATTGTTCAAGAAAAAAGAAAAAGACTGACAAATGTTCGTGTCTTTTAAATTTTTTCTTAAATTTCCAGTTTCCGATAATAATACACAAATAAGCAAAACTTACTATTTTGTTGTAAATTATTGTTTCACTCACATAAATACTTTCAGTTGTTCGTTAATTGTTCCACAGAGTACCAAAATAAAGAATAGCTATATGGCATGATGATTTGGAATAACGTTAGTGCATGTATATGTGTATTATAACAGTTTCACTGTTCATGAGCTTATGGAACAGTGGTAAGTCTACGGATTTACAACGCAAAAATCGGGGGTTGGATTCTCTCATTGGACACAGCAGAGAGCCCGATGCAGTTTTGTTATGAAAAACAACAACAACACACATTAAAGATTGGAAGTGCTACTATATACAACAGATTTTAGAGGGATAGAGGAATTACTTATTTCCATAATACCCCCAGTGGCACAGTGGCATGTCTGTAGACGTACAACGCTAAAAACCAGGTTTCGATACCCGTAGTTGGGAGAGTAGAGGTAGCCCATTATGTAGCTTTGTGCTTAACTTCAAACAAATAAATATTTCCATAATTAAAAAAAAGAAAAGGCTCACCCATCTGTAGAGGGACTTAGCCTTTCCTGTTCCTACACCATTGATAAAATATACAACTGTTTGAGTGAATTATTCAATTCACTCTAACATTTCGAAACTACATTTATTTGGTTCCGATATGATTTTAGTGGTAACTTGGATGTCACATTTGGAGGCTTTTATGTGTTACTAAGTTGTAAGTTTCGTGATCTTGACATTTACAGTTGGATCTCAAAAGGACATTCAAGTTTTGGACAAGTAAATGAGTAATTATTCTTTAGGAAATGATTTTTTTTTAAAGTCTAAACTTTAAAAGCATTTCATTTGTATACACGTAGTTAAATAAAACCTCCTGCTGTCCAAAGAAATGGCATGTCTAAGGATAATTTTTCATTTTCGCGACGGTAAAGATAAATTAAAATCGAACTAAAAGCCTCCTTTCTCTTTGCACGAGTTTTTTGTTTTTCTTCTTATATTCTACCAACTTTTAGTTGATAGTTATTTAATGGTTCTTAACTATTACTTATGCGAGTCTTTCAAATAAATTGTTCAGAAGCTTACATTTGCGTGTTCGGAAAGTGACTTATCCATTGTGCCCTAAGGCAGTATATATGTTCTAACCGTTCTACATACATCGAAATGTATTTTTTCTTAAGTGTCAAAGGAGTACAACAGATAAAAACAACAACAGATCCACAACAACTAGAGAAGTATAATAACATTCAGTATTGTCAATTATTGATTAAAATGTAAACTGTTTCATAATCAAATATAAATGATATTAATTTTGATTATTATTGTGTACGTTTCGTGACAAATTTCTTCTATAGAAAAGCGTCTTTAAGAAGATGAAAAATAAAATACTCATTACAGCTCAACTGCATTTCTAAGTGTTGGTAAATGTCAGCGCAAAATATTAGTTTGTAACGTTATAACGGAAGATCTAATATCAAATTATTTAAAAGCTGCTGTATTACATACAGAAAGTATGATTCCATTACCTTTTTGTTCTTTTTTGACATAATATAGATAGGTTATAGATACAGACAAATAGACTTTTAGCTAGTGCATATAAAACAAGATCAAATCAATAACTTGTATTGAAATTATTTCTTTAGGATATATAACATTATTTTTTTGGTACATCATACTCGTCAGAAAGAACTTTCTACAAGTTTTGCCAAACGTTTCGAGTTTTTTGTTCAATATTTTGGTACTGGCCTGGCATGGCCTGATGGTCAGGGAGCTGAACTCCTAATCTGTGGGTCACGGGTTCGAATCCCCGTCATCGAACATGTTCGCCCTTTTAACCACGGGACCGTTATAATGTGACGGTCAATCCAACTATTCGTTGGTAAAATGAGCAGCCTAAGATTTGGTGATGGGTGCTGTTGACTATCTGCCTTCTCTCTAGTCTGTCTTTGCTAACTTAGGGACGGCTAGCGAAGTCAGCCTTCGAGTAGCTTTGCGCAAAATTCAAAACAAACACACCATGTCATGTTAATTTTTAAGTAATACTTATGACGAACTAGTGAGGGTATTCAGTGATATAACAATCTTGTCTACTAAAAAAAAAGAGGGACGTTTTAAACGTGCAAATTGTGCTATTAAATGGTACTGTTAAATAAGTAAAACGCTACATTTGGCTTTGGTTTTATTCTTGAATGTACTATTACAGAGCTGATTGAGTATGTAAGCGAAGAATCCTGATGCTATCGAAGCCCAGTGCAAAATTAATGTTTGATTATAGGAAAATCTGTACTGTATTATTGGGCAATACACCAAATTCAGTTTGTCTATGTTAAAGTTATAACAAGAATATCTTCAGCTACCGTGTTATTTATTTTTATATTTTAGCGAAAAAAGAATTTAATAAGTCTATCTGTCTGTCTATCTATCGATCCACCCGCTTGCAAATGTTTGTGAACAAGAAAGTAAAAACTAATAATGAAATAAAAACACGCTTACCTATCAAATAATATAACCGGTGTTTCTTTATCTGGCATGTCTGTACTTATTGTTTGATGGTTATTATGATTTTGCAAAAATACAAAGAAAATTCAAACAGCTTTACAAGCTATAGTTTTCCTGATTTTTTTTTCCTGAATATTAATAATCATTCGTTAAGTCATTTAACATTCATTAGTTAATACCTACATCACAGTGACAAGTAAACTGTATGGAACTAATGTTCGAAATGTCACTTGTGCTAAAATTGTTTGTTTTTTTCTTCGTTATTAAGCAAAAAGATACACAATGGGTTATCTGTGCTGTATTCAGCACGGATATCAAAACCCGGGTTTTTGTGTTATACGCCATCACACTTACCACTAAATCACTGAGGAGCATTTTATCATATAACTGTAGAAACCGGGTTTCGATATCCGTGGGGAGGCACAGCACACATAGCCTGTTGTGTAACTTTGTGGTAACTACAAACAAACAAGTATCTATGTATGATTAAATTAACGTTAGATACTGTTTGCATACGCATGTGCCCCCCCCCCCCCCAGTGGCACAGCGGTATGTCTGCGGACTTACAACGCTAGAACCCGGGTTTTGATACACATGGTGGGCAGAGCACAGATAGCCCATTGTGTAGCTTTGTGCTTAATTACAAACAAACAAACAAAAAGCATACGCATGTACTTGTAAATAACTGTTGCACACAATTTTACGTCATGTAACAAAAATATTTGCTTGTTGCCACATTTCACCCCTTTCAATACCGCCTCTAACCTTTAAAAGAATTCATTATAAAACCTAAAAAACTGGCGACAAGTTAGGTTCGGTTGTTTAACTAAACAAAAAAAAATTGTATATGGTGAGTTAGAATAATAGAAAAGAAGAGACGATCACAAACCAAACGGACATATGATCAGGTTTGAACGAACGTACAATCAAAAACACAGATGACCAGTTTTACATGATGATAAAACCGAAAGATAGATTAAATAACTAAAATGACAGCATAATTTTTTTACTGAATATGCTTGGGTAGTTTCGAAACCAAACTATGGAAAAACATAAACAAAGAACACTTATCATTAAAGAAAAGAATATTAAGAACATTATGTCATTTTTATGGTATTTAATTTGTCGTCAGACAGAGTAATGTTGTTGTTTTTTTATTTATTGTCCACCCATTCGCATTTTACGTTTTTAACATGACCTTGAAAACTGGTAGTCTTGGTATTGTATGAAGTAAATTCCTTGTACGTGGATGCATTAAGAAGGCGCTCACGTATTCTGCGTGTTTGTTGTTTACCATAAGTAAACAAGACAGCCAGATTGGACATCATCACTTGTGTGAGAAAGCTTATTTTTTTGTGCACTCTTTGCAGGTATTGACAGGCAACTCACTTCTCTTCAATGTTCTGGCGTCTGAGAAATATAATACGTCATATCCTTTTTATTTCAACTGACTTTCAGGTTCGTGACTGAAGCAAACGGAAACACATCAAACTTAATAAGGCTATCGATACCCTTTTTTTTTTGTCTTTATCCAAGACTCTTCTATCTAATATCTTTTTATATTAAATTTATAACATCATATCCTAAAATATCATTAATTTATCCAAAACAATGATCGTAACTTAGTTGTCAATGGGACTTAGATAAATTTTAATCATTATAAAAATGGAAAAAATGGCCCTCTTGCGAAACGCTGTCATAAAGATGCAAATTGTGCATCATAAAATGAGTTGAAAGTTACGTTTCTTCAGCGAACCGTTTCAGAAAGATTTCTTTAAAAATATATCTCAAAGAAATTATAATCTCTCAAAGTTAACGTGAAACCTGACCAATTGTACAATACAATATATTCAATAAACGATGTACTTCAAAGCAATCATTTAAGAAAACGATCTTCGAAAATGTATGGGGATTTTTATTTTTATGATGAGTAACTTCAAAAACATTCTAAAACGAATACGCTAAAAGCTTTGTTGCATTTAGAAAAAGGTCAAACATTTTTTCTTTTCAAAATATTTTTATATGCTCAAGCTTTTTATAGCTGTTAAATGAACATATAAATTGATATCATAAGGGATTTTACATTTATAAATAACGCTGCTTGTGTAACCAGTTAAGGAAAAGAAAATATGTGGACGTTAAATAAATTCAAATAGATCATTTTCAAAAAAAATGGAATGGAAATGGAAAACATCTAAACAAATAGGTTTTCCTATGGATTCGAATTTCCAGTTCTGCAGCAAGGTTATGTTGAAACTGAAATAAAATTATTTTATGTTATGTTCACCAATCCCTAGAGATGGTTTTTTATTGCATCATTTATTAAAGGATTTCCATCCTTTCCACATTATATCTATCGAAAAGTATCATCAAAATCTTAATAATGCACAAGATAAATGTAAAAGCAAGATTCCGAGTGAAAACAAAAAAAAAAAACCTGAACATCAGACAATGATAGCCTGCAGGCTATGTAGTTCGACATGAGACAATGACAGCCTAAGGGCTATATAGTTCGACACGTGAAGAAGCTGAGGTGGGAAGGATCCTTCTCGTGGACAGAGTTATTAAAGGTCTATGAAAAAGGGTGACTGTATATCATTGGTAACAAGAGGAAAAAATATATAATTCAAAACTTAGAAAAATAAAAGGTTCCTGTATTTAAGCTTTTCTCTACCATAAAATCATACACTGAATATTATTTCTTAATCAGTATGCTAAGAACAACGTTAGTATCTTCGTAAACATTGCAGTTAACTAACCTATATAAAAGCCAGTGTGTGTTTCGTCACGTCACGCTTGATTTCTCGAAATATGAGGAATCATAAAAGCCAAAATGCATTTATCCAGATAGAATAGTTCGATTACTGTCTGTCTGTTACGATTTTAGTGACAGGATGCAAGGGGGCCGTGAGGGGGGCGTGAAACCTTATAAGTGTAGTGAGTGTTGGTATAATAAGCCTAATGTAAAGACGCCTAGAGCCAA